>NC_083589.1:50828334-50998334 GCF_027579695.1 Neoarius graeffei
AATATCACATACTTTTTATCCATTTATAGTTACATTTAATGCCATGGAACATCCGTGAAACAAGTTAGTTCCTGCTATCACTTACATTAAAGCAGCCTATAAAAGGTCATTCCTTCACCAACCTCTCTTTCCTCTCTCTTGTAGTTAATAAAATGGCCTTTAGTCCTGAATATCTTCCCATTTGGGAAAGTTGCTGATCACGACAAAGAGCTGAGGCTGCAAACTCCTTCCATAAATGTGAAAAAAAACCACATCTCCTTACAGAAAACTTCATCATATTAAAGTGCTGATGACACATTTTTGACATCTTTGGCGATATTTTATAACATTAAAAGTAATTCCCGATGATCCATATATTAATTCACGAAGGTGCCTATTTTACAAGTTATGATAAAAAACGCGGCTATTTGGGCAAATTTGACGGGGCTGCAGCACCCAGGAGACGAAAGAGGAGGAGGAGCTATATGACGTCAGCGAAAGAACCTTCCTCCTAACTTACCAGTTTGTTGTTGATGCGGCAGGTGTTCAGTTTATCATTATTAGTATTTTTATTAGACATTATTATGCATTATTATAATATATATATATATATATATATATATATATATATATATATATATATATATATATATATATATATATATATAGTTATTATGCCTTCGCATTGTGTTGCTGGCTTTTGCTCCAAAACCCACAAGGATGGGGTAAGTTTATTCAAGTTTCCCAGAGATCCCGAGCTGAATGCGAAGTGGGTGAAGCAAGTCAGGCGCACTCGTGACAAGTGGGAGCCCTCACCAACATCCGTCCTGTGCTCTGAACACTTCGATTTGGATTGTTTTGACACCCTTCCCAGCTTAAAGGAATCTCTTGGTTGTGCAGTTCAGCACAAACATGTATTACTACCATCAGCAGTGCCTACACAGTGTTGCCAGATCGGGAGGTTTCCCACCCAGTTGGGCGGTTTCGAGTGCATTTTGGTGGGTTTTGAACATATTTTGGGCTGGAAAACGTTAGCAGTATCTGGGCGGTAAACCTCCCAATCTGGCAACACTGCCAGTATTCCGGAAGGGGTCTACTAGTAGCTATGCCAGATCCAAAGACAGTCCTCCTGTCAGAACATGTGTTGTGAAACGACATAAGATAAAGGTACGTAGAGCTATAGATTCTACATGATAATCATAAATGTAATCATAAAGTCGGCGTGATATCAGTCATGTATTTGCTTGTGAAAGCTTGCGGCTTTCATGTAACTGCCGCCTAGCAACGAGAGGCAAAGGGTAAAGAGGGTAGGCTATCATAGATTCTATTCGGAAGAGATCAACACAATTCTAGACTCCCAGAAGAGGAAGAGCTAGCACTAGAGAGTTCACCGGCGTTTTCATGCGCCATTTCCATTGAGTAGAACCAGAGTAGAACAGCCAGTGAACCGCAGCGTGTTCTTCCGCTGATGTCACAACATGGCCGCGAGCCACGGACCCAGTTTTCTTGCGCTGTGCAATTAAAAGTTGGATATTCATGTAACAACAGCTTCTTTTCACATAATTATAACAGAAATCTAACATGTTTGCCATGTTGTATAGTTTATTTAAGAAATTGCATAGAGTCATGTTCATGTCATCAGCCCTTTAATGATATGTTTTTCTTTGTTCAATAACAGCACCTTTTCTCATGTTTATTATTAGTCTTAGATCCCATGGAGAGCCAAACGAGTCCTCCCTGAATGAGCTGTTACTATAGAAACAATAACTTATTCGAATGAGTCCATTAATATAAATACAGCAAGCACTATTGTCCAAACTGCTGTTATGGAAAATGAATCAACACCGTCTGCCCAATCAGAATCAAGAATTCAACAGCATTGCGGTATTATCATCCAAATCAGATCTAATGTATGATTTTGGCCAAATCTCCTACCAGACGATGTGCTGTCTGAGCTCAGACTTCAAGACGGCATCTCCTGCTGTGACTGTTTACTGTATATGTGATTTACTTTCAGATAACACAGTGAAACAAACATGTAATCAAGTGTGTTTAAGATACTGAACAACACACTTCCATTATAAGTGAGTGGGTGATGTAGCTTTTGGGTTGTGCAACACTTTACTTAAACCTGTTTTGCGAAAGAAGCAAACAACATGTCTTGGGAATGTGGGTAAGGGAAACATTGTGAAGGTACAAAATGTTGACTATTAGGTTTTTTCACACAATTACGTATACAGTGATCCTGAAGCAGAATCCAGGTGAGTTCAAAAGAAAAGAGCAGGTATAAAAGATATAGATATAGAAGATGTGCGTGTCATGAGTTTAAATCTAGGATTGCCACAGTAGTCCAGTCTCATTTGTTTTCTTTAATTTATTTATTTTTCCTTTTAATCAGTTCCATGTTTTCCTTCAGCCTCTCTTCTGTTCGACATTTGCCCATCTGTACTCAGTGAGTTCTACATTCCAGTAAAGCTGTCTTTCTCTCTCTTTTTATTACTCTAACATTCTCTCATTATTTCTGTCTCTTATTTATTTTCTCTGGATGGTCCAACAAAGGCATTTCCAACAACAGCAGGTATCCTCCAAGGTGATACGCTCGCTCCTTTTCTTTTTGTCATCGCTGTGGATGATGTCCTAAGACAATCAGTTGACACCATCAGCCATAAGGGTCTTGGGTTTCAGTCATGTGACTTATCTTAGCGATTTCACTTCCGGTAAAACAGCTGGTGGTCTAGCAAACCAAAACGGCTGCCGTAGTGCAAACAACTAGCAATAACTTATCAGAGTACGCTCGTAGTCTAGAAGCCACTGCTCGCTTTAGATATATTCAGAAGATTGCTATGTGCAATGGAATCGACCCCTACAGTCTGGGAAAGAAGGATTTGTCATACGATCTTGAAAACTATTCTTCAGTCGAGTTACCCGACATCTCGAACTATCTGGTGTTGCAGACGTCCTTCTACACCGCAAAACAGATGAAAGCGTGGAAGAGTATGGAGGCTTACAACTTTTTTGTATGTGGCTGGGTAAAGGACCTCAGTATCAAGTCGCTGCCGAATAAATCCTGTATTGTTTTTGCCCGTGTAAGTATTTTTTTTTAAGCTTTTCGTTCACGTCTTTACAACGAAGCGCTGCAAGTTGAAGTGTAAACAAACAACAGTTTGCTTGATTCTCACTTGTGTTGGCTTTTATCTCTCAGGTAAATCATTCACAAAGATCATCAGAAACCCCTTTAAAGACCTGGATCTTAGTTAAACAAGACGGAGAAGTGATCACGGCGCATTGTAACTGTACGGCAGGGGAAGAATTTTGTCGCGACCTTCATGCATATGGACTTTGTGAAGAGTGAGGAGTAAACAAAGAAACAGCTGGGGACTTTAGCGCTTCATGACTAAAAAAGTACCGTAAAATAACGACACGTAGCAAGAAAACTTGGAAAACACTAAGGACATAGCTGAGAGGGAAATACAAACCTTTCACCAAGTGATCACTGCAAACTCGAGCATGCTTCAACTCGGCTCCCTTCAATTTCAGTGAGAAGTTCAAAAGCCACCTTTCTCGACGTCTTTTTGTGAAATCCTGTGTTTGTTCACCCTTTTTATTAGTTCACGGGGAACCCTGAAGAAATTTTTCAGTTTCATGGTTTGATCGATTCGAACAACCTAAAATAATGCAAGTGTAAGGCATTTTTCATGCAAGCAATGCACCCTCTCCATATAAACGCTTTGTCAAGTGAGCTTTGGTAGACCACCAGCTAAAGATTTGAATAACTAATGAAGCAGATGTGATGTCACATGAAACCCAAGAATAGGCAGACAATCTGGTCGTCAGAGCTGTAAGCGCCTAACTGACCCAGACTATGCTGATGACATTGCTATTATAGCTGAGCAGCTGGCATCAGCACAGGAGCTCTTCCTGTCTAGAAGAAGCAGCGATGAAAGTCACTGTGTTCAATATAAGAAAGATGGAATGCATGGCTATAAACGAAGATGGGGACCACAATCCAATCCGCTCAAGAGATGGTTCTGTTATAAAAGAGGTGAACGACTTTAAATATCTTGGATCTTTTGTTGCTGACAGTAAAAAGGACTTTATATCAAAAAAGGGTCAAGTGTGGCCCACATGCAACAGATTAAACCATATACGGCAGTTGGACATCGCCAAATCTACCAAGGCTAGCTTCTTTCAGGCTTGTGTTGAAAGTATACTATGTAATGGTGCTGAAACATGGACCATTAGTAAAGAACTTGAAAAACACCTTGATGGCACAGACACAAGACTGCTCATGTGGGTCCAAAACCTGCCCTGGAAAGACCACCCAACCAAAATTGTGATCTATGGTGAAGTCCCATTCATCTCTTGAACAGTGGCACAAAGGAGAGCTAGGTTCGCTGGCCATTGTTTCCGAACAAAAGATCAAATCATTTCTGTCATTCTATGGAGATTACTGTACCCAAAAAGGGGGAATAGACCTTTAACGTTCCCTGATACTCTATCCAGAGACTCTAGCTTAGTCTTTGAGGAATTAGCTTGGGCAATGTCTGATAGGCCCCTATGGTGGAGCATTGTGTCATCTATCTCGATGGCAGATGATGATGATTTTATTTTCTCTGATTCTTGAAAGGCTGTTAGTCTGCATCACAAATCCATTAGTTGACTAAGAGGAATACTTCAGCACTGTTGTTGTTGTTGTTGTTTTTAACCTAGTCTGTAATGTACAGATGATCACCATGGACAAAACACATTTTGACCTCCATGTGCCCTGATAACTATATAGAGAAAGGCAGGAGCACTCCCAACGAGTTGGCTGAGTGTTTAGCGTGTCTGTCTCTCAATCGGGAGATCGTGAGTTCTACTAGTGGTTGGGTCATACCAAAGACCATCATAAAAATGGTACTTACTGCTGTCTGGCAAGGCATGCTGCAATACAGATGTGAGTAGGGAGTCAAACTCTTGTGGTTACCAGAGGACCAGCCCCCCGCTGTAACCCTAGTTATGTAATAGGTGGGAGGCCGAGAGCTACAGAAATGGAGATTGGTGCCACCTAATACAGCACGGGAAGGACTTTAGACTTTTTAGTAGCACTCGACAGGGGTGCCACTAGAAATTTTGGGCTCTGTGATGGAATATAATATTGCCCCCCCCCTTTACATTTCTGGTAACCCAAATTCTTCATGATGGTGTCAATCTACTGATAGTTCACCATCAATTCTGCTTCTACCATGCACAGCTAACATTAGTGCTGGATTGGAAAGCAACAAACCTAATGCGGTGTCATGCTCTGGCTCCACCTACACAAGTCTGTACCATGTAATGAATAGGAAGAGGGGTGAAACATAAAGACTGTCTATTCTAATAATTTTGCGGAAAATGGAAAACCAAACCGGGGCGGCACGGTGGTGTAGTGGTTACCACTGTCGCCTCACAGCAAAAAGGTTCTGGGTTCGAGCCTAGCAGCCAGTGAGGGCCTTTCTGTGTGGAGTTTACATGTTCTCCTCGTGTCTGCGTGGGTTTCCTCCAGGTGCTCCGGTTTCCCCCACAGTCCAAAGATATGCAGGTTAGGCTAATTGGTGGCTCTAAGTTGACCGTAGGTGTCAATGATTGTTTGTCTCTGTGTCAGCTCTGCGATGACCTGGTGACTTGTCCAGGGTGTACCCCGCCTCTCGCCCATAGTCAGCTGGGATAGGCTCCAGTTTGCCTGCGACCCTGTAGAACAGGATAAACGGCTACAAATAATGGATGGATGGAAAACCAAACCAGAAGGTTGTTGTATTTGCTTGTTTTAATAGACAAAATTATTATTTTTTAAATTAATTTAACTTACACATGGTAATAATGTTAATATTGTCCTTTGAGGGCCCTCTGTCAATGCTGGGCCCTTAGAATTGTCCTAACTTTTCCTCCATAACAGTGCCCCTGGCACTCAGAAATCTAAATAGATTATGCTTTGGTGGTATTTGTTTCTGTTTTATCCATATAATGGACTACGAGAAGGAAACTGAGGCTAGTTTCACTCGCTACATGGAGTTTGGGTTATACGAATAAGCACAAATTCTTCCCTTTGAAAACATAGTTCTGTTCCTGAAAGGACAAATATTCATATAATTCATTAATTTATCTTCTGTCAGCTTGGTAAGCGTCGTGACAAATCTGGAGCCTAATCTGGGGGAAACACTTGGCATCAAAGGCCAATTTAGGATAACCAAGTCATCTACTAGCATGTTTTTGGGAGATGCAAGGAAACAAAATTCTTCTCTTAGACTTCCATTATAAGTGAATTTTCAGGAAGAGGCTTGCTGTTCTTCTCATTACAGGGAAGCATGTTAAAGATAGACTGCCTTTCAGATTTTTCAAGTGTAGGTCATAAAGATAATTTTCCCTGACACTCAGTTATTTTTGTTTAGTGGATTGAAAGCTACTGAATTCAATTCACAGACTTCCAATTTTATTCTTTTTTTTAATAGAACAATTAAGGAATTTTGGGCCATGTGGCCCTAAATTCTCCGCCATTTTTTTCCTGCTTCACCATGACCCAATTCAAGATACTGTGTCATGCATCACATGGTGGGCTTTCCCCGTTCACGCAAGGCATTGTGGGATACAAATTTGAAACAGGAAAGGAAAATGGAGGACGCGAATGAAACGTGAAAGACCGACTAGAGTAACAGAAAGCGAGAAGAAAAGACGTTATGTTGTGAAGGAAAGGAAACGCAGGACCAAACTAATAAATATCGGCGGTCAGCGAGCACCTCGGTGTGATCAGCTGTTCATTTAGTGACAGATTGATGGAACTGTCAGTGCACGCTCAAAGGTAAACCTGCGCATGTGCACATGGACTTCCTCTGTCTGCTTGACTGCGCGAAGCGAGCGATTTCATGCACATTATTTGCTTTAATCCCCTCAAATTAAATAACTTCCCAGCCACAGAACGGCCTGGGCTTTTTTTTTTTTTTGAGATATTGCAGAAATTAACACATCACAATGACCAAATTTCAGAGGGAACTAAATTTCACCGATTTTATGAAATCGAAAGGCCGTCTAGCTTTAAAATCTGTGTCTGTTGTAATCATACATACACTGCTGATGCTGTAGATAGACTTAAGACTAAAAAAAAAACAAAAATTGGCGTATTCCTTTATGAATTCTAGTTTTCACACAGACCTATGAAGACAAAGACGTTTTGTTATACACATTTGTGACGAGTCATGGAATCCACGGACACATGTCGGCCGAAACGAATCCGAGAAAATCGCAAAAGAAGCATTAATTAATTAATGCTTCTTTTGCGATTTTCTTGGATTTGTTTTGGCCGACATGTGTCCGTGGATTCCATGACTCGTCACATTTTCAATTATGTTCCTTTTTTGTTTTTTTTACAATGAGATGTTTCAAGAACACATTGTATTTCTCTGTGTATTTTATTGTCACATCATTTATTTTCCCAGAGCCAGACGGTTATTAAGTGCTTTTGCGTGTGCTAAAATAGGGGCTTCAAATCTGTTGTGCACACGCTGTGAAAATGAACAATATATATAGAGTGGGCGGCACGGTGGTGTAGTGGTTAGCGCTGTCGCCTCACAGCAAGAAGGTCCTAGGTTCGAGCCCCGGGGCCGGCGAGGGCCTTTCTGTGTGGAGTTTGCATGTTCTCCCCGTGTCCGCGTGGGTTTCCTCCGGGTGCTCCGGTTTCCCCCACAGTCCAAAGACATGCAGGTTAGGTTAACTGGTGACTCTAAATTGACCGTAGGTGTGAATGTGAGTGTGAATGGTTGTCTGTGTCTATGTGTCAGCCCTGTGATGACCTGGCGACTTGTCCAGGGTGTACCCCGCCTTTTGCCCATAGTCAGCTGGGATAGGCTCCAGCTTGCCTGCGACCCTGTAGAACAGGATAAAGCGGCTTGAGATAATGAGATGAGATGAGATATATATATATATATATGAAAGTTGTGATTTTTCTGAATAAAATGTCCTGCAGGCGGCACGGTGGTGTAGTGGTTAGCGCTGTCGCCTCACAGCAAGAAGGTCCGGGTTCGAGCCCCGTGGCTGGCGAGGGCCTTTCTGTGTGGAGTTTGCATGTTCTCCCCGTGTCCGCGTGGGTTTCCTCTGGGTGCTCCGGTTTCCCCCACAGTCCAAAGACATGCAGGTTAGGTTAACTGGTGACTCTAAATTGACCGTAGGTGTGAATGTGAGTGTGAATGGTTGTCTGTGTCTATGTGTCAGCCCTGTGATGACCTGGCGACTTGTCCAGGGTGTACCCCGCCTCTCGCCCGTAGTCAGCTGGGATAGGCTCCAGCTTGCCTGCGACCCTGTAGAACAGGATAAAGCGGCTAGAGATAATGAGATGAGATGAGAAAATGTCCTGCCATTGACTTTCTTCATTGATTTAGAGAATTCCGTAAAATCACCGTCTTTATTTATATTAGAAAATATGTAACTGTGTAGTCGACTGGAGGAGGATTTTTTTTTTTGTATATATCCATAAGGATTATAATCAACATTAGATTAGTATTGTTGATTTGCTGAATAATTATGCTGTATGCACGTGTGTATGTGTGTGTTATTTGGACCCCTTGAGATTTGTTCAGTTGTAAGTCCCACTGGATCGTTCGTTTATTTGCCACAGATGGTGGCAGCAGAAGGATGGCAGATACTAATCTTTAATTATTTTACAGCCTGTGTCATGTAGTAGTCAGTCATTTGCAGTTTTCTTTGTGTTACACGTTCACACATTAACACACTCTGTCTTGCAGATCGCCTGGCCGGCCACACCTTCAAAACGAGACGAGTGCAAGTGGGCAGGAAAGGACCTTGGAGTAAGTAACCCCACTTTCATCATGTTGCGTGGTGCATGCAAAAGAAAACCTCAGGCAGACGTGTGTGGAGCCTGTGATTTAGAGCAATGACATCACCGTGCATTAACATTGTATTTATTGTATGTGTAAGTCTGCATATGTGGTGTGGTGTGTATGATATACTGTATGTTGTGTTTTTACACAAGAAAGAGTGCATGGTAATGGGAACTCTTGCTGTCTTTGTTGCGTGTGTCTGCGCTGTCGATCCTGCTGGACGTTTATTTACCCAGAGTGCCGTGCTTGGCAGCCGAGCCAGAACTCTTGGGGCCTAGCCTTGATCACAGACAGTTTATTTACTCAACCAGCAAATTGCGCATTCTCTTGCTTTCTGTCTGTGTGTGCGTATCCATTTGTGTGTGTGTGTGTGTGTGTGTGTGTGTGTGTTCATGTGTAGTGTATAGTATCTAATGTCAATTTCATGCCTGAGTTGTTTTGTAGTGAAATGAGGGGCACCAGGGGGGCATAATCAACTGAGATAACACATACCACCTGCTCCACACACACGCACATTCACAAGTTAATCATGCACATAATGAGAAAATGTTCTTACATGCTTTCCACAGATATGCATACAGTAAACACACACTGTAGCCCGACATACCAGCCAGGCCACATTAAGGCAAATGCATGCAGTGAAAATATTCTGGAAAGAAGTATGTTGTGGGTAAGTGAGAATGTTTGATTAGGACATTACGAAGCTATTTACTTTTGTGTAGTCAGGAGTCTCTTGATTCTCCATTTTGGCTCAAGGCTAGAAACGGCTGGTCCATCTGTTCTTCTTCCTGTTCAAAACTCGACACTTTTGAGAGTAAAAATACCGAGAAGGACAGTTCCATGAATGTCTATTCCCTGTACAAATGCAGTTTGTGATCTTGACTTCCCATCTCTTTTTTAGTCTACGAGCTTGCATTGAAGTCTCCCTCAACTTCGGGTTACCAGATGGTTAATTCCACTTTACCCCCATTGTGACATCTCTAGTCCCAAAACACGTTCCCAGATTGCTGGTGAAAAACTCCAACTTTTAAACATGTACATTCAGTTCCAGAATTATCAGCACCCTATATGGCGATGAATGGGAAATGATTTGATGTTTGCAACTTTATATGTAGTTTAAAAAATACAGAGGTTCATGATGGTGCAACGGCAGTGTTGTAGTCGAGTCACTAAACCTCAAGTCCAAGTCCAGTCTCAAGTCCCCAGTGTTCAGGTCCAAGTCGAGTCTGAGAACAAGACTCCAACGGCACCATTTGACAGTGGCTGTTGCTGCCTTTATGTGAAATCGTCTCTGCTACTGTGTTGGACTAATGTTACTGCTCAACTGCGCCATTTTAGTTAATAGGCCACAGATAAACAGCTTGTTCATCTCTCAGCAAGCCCCACCCACTATCAACAGGGCAAATAACATGAGAAAGGGTTAACACTAGCTAGTTCATTGTTCAAGCAAGCCCCACCCACTATCAACAGAGCAATGAACATAGCATGTCACTTCCTTCTCTGGGTGGAGTCTTGCCAAATGACGATTGAAGTTCGAGGTTGTCCCCATCGTCTCCTCAATAGTTCTTCTACATATGGAACACATAGCAGTGCATTTTTCCCACTGTACGAGAAGTCTGTATAAGCAAAGCAGACAATCCTAGCGGCGTTCTCTCCAGGCATTTTAGCGTCATTAACGTTAGTTTGTTCCTGAACATGACGTATGAACAGGTGAATGTGCATTCTCTTGCACAAAATTAGTATAAAAATGAATGTAGATGTAAATATAAATATCTATGCCAAGTTATTATGGCATGTTACAAAAAAAATAAAGAAAAGAGTCCTCAGTGCTCGAGTCCAAGTCAAGTCACGAGTCCTTGAAATTAGGGCACGAGTCGGACTCAAGTCTGAATCCTGAACTTGAGTACTAAAAGTCTGTGCCACAGCCATCAAGAAAAGCTGTCCGTGCTCTCTGACTGGGACACTCGGAAATCGTGTGCATCTGTAATCTCATGTATGTGGAAGAGGGTTGATAGCACTTTCCACTAAATGTGTTATAATGCTCTTGCTTGATGTCAAGAGCAAGTTTTAAAAATGTCATCTTTCTGTCGGAACGTTTTATGTTTCTGTCGAATCCTATAACCGAGAATCCTGTTAGAAAGGGTTCCAAGAAGAACCATATTAGTGCACTTACAGTGGTGCTTGAAAGTTTGTGAACCCTTTAGAATTTTCTATATTTCTGCATAAATATGACCAAAAACATCATCAGATTTTCACACAAGTCCTAAATGTAGATAAAGAGAACCCAGTTAAACAAATGAGACAAAAATATGATACTTGGTCATTTATTTATTGAGGAAAATGATCCAATATTACATATCTGTGAGTGGCAAAAGTATGTGAACCTTTGCTTTCAGTATCTGGTGTGGCCCCCTTGTGCGGCAATAACTGCAACTAAACGTTTCCAGTAACTGTTGATCAGTCCTGCACACCGGCTTGGAGGAATTTTAGCCCGTTCCTCTGTATAGAACAGCTTCAACTCTGGGATGTTAGTGGGTTTCCTCACATGAACTGCTCGCTTCAGGTTCTTCCACAACATTTCAATTGGATCAAGGTCAGGACTTTGACTTGGCCACTCCAAAACATTAACTTTATTCTTCTTTAACCATTCTTTGGTAGAACGACTTGTGTGCTTAGGGTCGTTGTCTTGCTGCATGACCCACCTTCTCTTGAGATTCAGTACATGGACAGATGTCCTGACATTTTCCTTCAGAATTCGCAGGTCTCATCTCATCTCATTATCTCTAGCCGCTTTATCCTTCTACAGGGTCGCAGGCAAGCTGGAGCCTATCCCAGCTGACTACGGGCGAAAGGCGGGGTACACCCTGGACAAGTCACCAGGTCATCACAGGGCTGACACATAGACACAGACAACCATTCACACTCACATTCACACCTACGGTCAATTTAGAGTCACCAGTTAACCTAACCTGCATGTCTTTGGACTGTGGGGGAAACCGGAGCACCCGGAGGAAACCCACACGGACACGGGGAGAACATGCAAACTCCACACAGAAAGGCCCTCGCCGGCCCCAGGGCTCGAACCCAGGACCTTCTTGCTGTGAAGCGACAGCGCTAACCACTACACCACCGTGCCGCCAGAATTCGCAGGTATAATTCAGAATTCATTGTTCCATCAATGATGGCAAACCGTCCTGGCCCAGATGCAGCAAAACAGACCCAAACCATGATACTACCACCACCATGTTTCACAGATGGGATAAGGTTCTTATGCTGGAATGCAGTGTTTTTCTTTCTGCAAACATAACGCTTCTCATTTAAACCAAAAAGTTCTATTTTGGTCTTATCCGTCCACAAAACATTTTTCCAATAGCCTTCTGGCTTGTCCACATGATCTTTAGCAAACTGCAGACGAGCAGCAATGTTCTTTTTGGAGAGCAGTGGCTTTCTCCTTGCAACCCTGCCATGCACACCATTGCTGTTCAGTGTTCTCCTGATGGTGGACTCATGAACATTAACATTAGCCAATGTGAGAGAGGCCTTCAGTTGCTTAGAAGTTACCTGGGGTCCTTTGTGACCTTGCCAACTATTACACACCTTGCTCTTGGAGTGATCTTTGTTGGTTGACCACTCCTGGGGAGGGTAATAATGGTCTTGAATTTCCTCCATTTGTATACAATCTGTCTGACTGTGGATTGGTGGAGTCCAAACTCTTTAGAGATGGTTTTGTAACCTTTTCCAGCCTGATGAGCATCAACAACGCTTTTTCTGAGATCCTCAGAAATCTCCTTTGTTCGTGCCATGATACACTTCCACAAACATGTCTTGTGAAGATCACACTTTGATAGATCCCCGTTCTTTAAATAAAACAGGGTGCCCACTCACACCTGATTGTCATCCCATCGATTGAAAACACCTGACTCTAATTTCACCTTCAAATTAACTGCTAATCAGAGAGGTTCACATACTTTTGCCACTCCCAGATATGTAATATTGGATCATTTTCCTCAATAAATAAATGACCGAGTATAATATTTTTGTCTCATTTGTTTAACTGGGTTCTCTTTATCTACTTTTAGGACTTGTGTGAAAATCTGATGAGGTTTTAGGTCATATTTATGCAGAAATATAGAAAATTCTAAAGGGTTCACAAACTTTCAAGCACCACTGTAGAACCCATAAATATGTAAGGAATGCACCAAAGGGCCATTTATATGAGTGAAAGCTTTAGTCTTATCAATCATAAGGCTGGTGTTGTTTACCACCTGTGTATTTAGTCACATTGATTCTGATCAAACTAGCAGGTAAAAGCTAATCCAAACCAAACAAAGCTCAGTGTGATAACTCTACATTTTAGTAGGCTCATAAATTACATTACAGGCATTTAGCAGACGCTTTTATCCAGAGGAGCCTGTGGAGCAGTTGGGGGTTAGGCGCCTTGCTCAAGGGCACTTCAGCTATTCCTGCTGGTCCAGGGAATCGAACCAGTGACCTTTTTGGTCCAAAAGCTGCTTCTCTAACCATGGCACTGGCTTCCCAAATGTGCTGTTGAGTGATCCTGATTCTCGCTGCTTTTGCGATTACGGATAAGCTAATCTCATCTCATTATCTCTAGCCACTTTATCCTTCTACAGGGTCGCAGGCAAGCTGGAGCCTATCCCAGCTGACTACGGGCGAAAGGCGGGGTACACCCTGGA
Source organism: Neoarius graeffei (assembly GCF_027579695.1). Classification (NCBI taxonomy): domain Eukaryota; kingdom Metazoa; phylum Chordata; class Actinopteri; order Siluriformes; family Ariidae; genus Neoarius; species Neoarius graeffei. Next base: position 50,841,857 of record NC_083589.1, read on the forward strand.
CAAGTCGCCAGGTCATCACAGGGCTGACACATAGACACAGACAACCATTCACACTCACATTCACACCTACGGTCAATTTAGAGTCACCAGTTAACCTAACCTGCATGCCATTGGACTGTGGGGGAAACCGGAGCACCCGGAGGAAACCCACGGGGAGAACATGCAAACTCCTCACAGAAAGCCCCTCATCGGCCACGGGGCTTGAACCCGGACCTTCTTGCTGTGAGGCGACAGCGCTAACCACTACACCACCGTGCCACCCTACAGATAAGTTGTGTATAGTAAAGTATAGTAAATGACTATAGAAATGAAATGCACTGAGATCCTGTGATTTACTGTCAAACTTGTAAAAATAAAACTAATTTTATTTTGTAATATAAATCAGGGCATACTTGTTAAAGTCGTTTTTCTTCAATGCCATGTTTCCCCACATTAACATAGTGGGCGTATTGTGTGTTTGTAATTATACAGTAATTAGTTAAAAGCATTACTAGGTGGTTCTTACTGTGTGTTGGAGGTTTTGTGTGTTTAGAGAGCAGCAGGGAGCTCCAGCAGAACAGCTCACTGAGCCTGAATCCCACCCCCGAGTGCTGTCTGGTACAGAGCACGTGGGCCGAGCCTTTCACACAATAACAGCGACGGGAAATTTCAAATACGTCAGTCAACACTGAGAGAACTCGTGTTTTGTAATGTGTCCAGAATGATTTTGTTAGGACTGTATACACATTTAGGGAAACAGGGCTAAAAATATACAGGTGTTTTATGATGCTTTGTTGTATGTGCCAAATTGATGAAGCAGGAGGTTTAGAACTAATTATACTCTGTCTGGGACTGTAGATATTGCGAAAGACACGTCAATGAGCATTGCTAATACCTAGTTTGGTTAAATACAGTTGGCAGAGATGTTAAAGTCATGGTTAAGTAGCACAAATAAATGTTTGATGATGTGAAGTTTGTCTGGCTTGAGACAAATGGTACATTTTAGCGTGTATTTAGATTATTTAATTGAAGACCTATAATAAAAAAAAAGCAATGGTAAGTGTTGTGTTACAACCCCGATTCCAAAAAAGTTGGGACAAAGTACAAATTGTAAATAAAAACGGAATGCAATGATGTGGAAGTTTCAAAATTCCATATTTTATTCAGAATAGAACATAGATGACATATCAAATGTTTAAACTGAGAAAATGTATCATTTAAAGAGAAAAATTAGGTGATTTTAAATTTCATGACAACAACACATCTCAAAAAAGTTGGGACAAGGCTATGTTTACCACTGTGAGACATCCCCTTTTCTCTTTACAACAGTCTGTAAACGTCTGGAGACTGAGGAGACAAGCTGCTCAAGTTTAGGAATAGGAATGTTAACCCATTCTTGTCTAATGTAGGATTCTAGTTGCTCAACTGTCTTAGGTCTTTTTTGTCGTATCTTCCGTTTTATGATGCGCCAAATGTTTTCTATGGGTGAAAGATCTGGACTGCAGGCTGGCCAGTTCAGTACCCGGACCCTTCTTCTACACAGCCATGATGCTGTAATTGATGCAGTATGTGGTTTGGCATTGTCATGTTGGAAAATGCAAGGTCTTCCCTGAAAGAGCCGTCATCTGGATGGGAGCATATGTTGCTGTAGAACCTGGATATACCTTTCAGCATTGATGGTGTCTTTCCAGATGTGTAAGCTGCCCATGCCACACGCACTAATGCAACCCCATACCATCAGAGATGCAGGCTTCTGAACTGAGCGCTGATAACAACTCGGGTCGTCCTTCTCCTCTTTAGTCCGAATGACACGGCGTCCCTGATTTCCATAAAGAACTTCAAATTTTGATTCGTCTGACCACAGAACAGTTTTCCACTTTGCCACAGTCCATTTTAAATGAGCCTTGGCCCAGAGAAGACGTCTGCACTTCTAGATCATGTTTAGATACGGTTTCTTCTTTGAACTATAGAGTTTTAGCTGGCAACGGCGGATGGCACGGTGAATTGTGTTCACAGATAATGTTCTCTGGAAATATTCCTGAGCCCATTTTGTGATTTCCAATACAGAAGCATGCCTGTATGTGATGCAGTGCCGTCTAAGGGCCGGAAGGTCACAGGCACCCAGTATGGTTTTCCGGCCTTGACCCTTACGCACAGAGATTCTTCCAGATTCTCTGAATCTTTTGATGATATTATGCACTGTAGATGATGATATGTTCAAACTCTTTGCAATTTTACACTGTCGAACTCCTTTCTGATATCGCTCCACTATTTGTCGGCGCAGAATTAGGGGGATTGGTGAGCCTCTTCCCATCTTTACTTCTGAGAGCCGCTGCCACTCCAAGATGCTCTTTTTATACCCAGTCATGTTAATGACCTATTGCCAATTGACCTCATGAGTTGCAATTTGGTCCTCCAGCTGTTCCTTTTTTGTACCTTTAACTTTTCCAGCCTCTTATTGCCCCTGTCCCAACTTTTTTGAGATGTGTTGCTGTCATGAAATTTCAAATGAGCCAATAGTTGGCATGAAATTTCAAAATGTCTCACTTTCGACATTTAATATGTTATCTATGTTCTATTGTGAATACAATATCAGTTTTTGAGATTTGTAAATTACTGTATTCTGTTTTTATTTACAATTTGTACTTTGTCCCAACTTTTTTGGAATCGGGGTTGTAGTTCTAATAGAACCTGGTTAATAGTTTCTTGAACCTGGTTTTAATATCTATCCAGTGTCTCAAAGGTGGATGATAAAATAATTTATAGTGCAGCGATTCTGAATGCTCAAATCTGATTGGTCAGAAAGTATCAGTTGATGTTGTATAACAGCAGGTTTGACAGTAATGTCAGCTGAAATTCGAATCGCAGGTTTATATTAACGCACTCATCCTAACGCATTAAGGTTTTTATACAAGAGTGAGTCAAATGAAAACTTTAAAAGTGCAACATAAATTATAAGTGGATTTAATATTTTGATTATTCAAACCTGGACACTCATTAAAGGAAAACTGAAGGCAAATTTTTTTATCATCAAAATTATATTTATCTCATTTTATTAAATATCAGAACACATTTTTGATCGCTATTTTGTCACCGCTATAGCAAGTTATGAGTGTTTGAAATTATGCTATGTAATATATCAGTCCATATGTCAAAGCAATGGCCGTAAACGAGATTCCTTGAGACCTGTGCGAGACATTGTAGGATGGAAGTAAAACGTACAGCGGAAATCAAAGTGACCGACATCTGCCAACGTTGTCAAAAGACGCGCGCGCCCTCTTTCGAATGCTGATGTAATCAAGCCGGAAGTTTTGCTTATTTTGATAGCAATCAGGAAAGTTTGAAAAAAGTCGGCAGTAATCGTCACTTAAACTCATTTTTGTGCAATATTCCGTTTGGAAAACAGTTTTCAAAATGGCGGCACTGACACCTGGCTGACACGTCACGTTTCGAAGTCTCGCACAAGTCTCGTGAAGATCGCGCGGATAAGCGACGCCTGCCGTGGACCAAACGAACTAAATTCAACATGGCTAAAAACCGAATAGGCTGATAAGTAATCATTTAATTGCAATTAGTTCCCAATACGAGTCACGATATAAGGTTACTAAAACCGAAAACATAATTGAATAACACGTTAATTAAGAAATAAAGCAAGTTTAAAAATGACTTCAGTTCTCCTTTAAGTGCTGAATGTTTGTATTAAGCAACACAGAGACTATGTGGAAAATGATACACTTTTATGATGCCTATTTTCAATAAACAGTATAAAATTGTGTGCGGACCGCATCACCCTGCCCGGTCATTGGTTATGTTCTGATAATATCACGTTTTTTCCTTACATGATCATGATCCATTGTATGCATACTGAAGTTATGATCAGTAATTCAGCATCACTGACAACAACAGCAGCTAGAAAAATATTCACGCTGTGTAATTACATTCGAGAATAAAATACTGCAAAAATTAGAAAATAATAATAATAATAATAATAATAATAATAAGTTAAATTTATATAGTGCCTTTTAAAAAACCCAATGACGCTTTACAATTATAGACAAGGAAAGAAAAAATAAATAAATAAATAATAAAAAGTAAGAAGTCCACCAAGTAGGGTCAGGATGTAATTCCCCTGGTGTAGCAGCCACAGTCCCACCAAAAGGCGCACGAAAACAAGTCCCACATCTCCAGCACCCCCGCCGTGACACCATCAGCAACATCGCTCGAACACCACGCCATGGATCCACAAAGCGAGCAGAGAAGCTCCGCCACGCAGAGCGCTGGTGTGTCCCAAACCGCCTGCACAGCCGCCGCGACACCACCGAGCAACATCGCTCGGAACATCACGCCAAGCGTTAAAGCGCAGAGCGCTGGACAACCACGATGTAAAATGAGCAACGAGCTCACTGCAGTCCATAGCTGGGAGCGCAGGCATCGCCCACGGTGAACCAAGGCCTGGAGGGAACCAACGCCCAAAACTAGGTCCGGAGCTACACCACAACCGGCGGACAAAACACTCAAACAAACATCAAACTACACAAACACGCAGAAAAAAAAATTAGAAAAAGAAATAAAATAAAATAAAAAAGCTCTGGTGAGAAGCGGCAGCCAGAACGTGCACGACGTACTCTCAACCGGAAACGGAAACGAAAAAAAACAAAAAAAACTTGTAAATGTACTTCCATAGAAAACAGATTTCAATGTTGATTAATTAAATTGTGTTTTCCTTGTTCAAAATAGCAGTCAGAATGTTGCCTTTATTAACACACTAAAAAATTATTTGTTGTTTTAACTTAGTTAGTAACTGGGCTGCCTTAAAATTTTGAGTTCATTGAAATTCATTTCGTAAGTTAAATTAATTGTCTCACTGTACTAACTTACTATACGAGTTTCAATGAACTCAAAATTTTAAGGCAGCCCAGTTACTAACTTTATTACTACAGTACTGTGCAAAAGTCTTGGCACCCTTTTTCATACAAACTTTGTTATAGTTTACTATTTTATGACTTCTAAATACATTACTGAGTCAGAAAAAAAAAAAAAACATTTTAGAGTCCAAACGTTCATTTTCCAGCACAAAATTAAATGCTACAGAAAAAAAAAAAGTTTGTATCTGAGCAGCATATTACATAAGAAAGCACTTTTCAGATTAAACAAGAAAACATAATGAAGGCTGCTGGGTTTTGGTGCAAAATTAAGACACGAGTGTGACCGTCAAAGTGTCCAGAAGAACTGTGGCTGGTTCTGGAAGATGCTCAGTAAAACCTACAGCTCATTTCCGCATAAAACTGCACTCATTGTACCTGAGACTACTTTTTTTTTTCCTAAAGCAAAGCATCGTCTCACACCAACTTTGACTTTGTTTCATTTATTATGGCTTACTGATTACTGTTTATAGTGTTTTTTTATGTTGAAACATTTCATTTCATTACTTTTAAGTCATTTTTGGTCTACAGCATTTCTTTACATGTGCCTAAGACTTTTGCACAGTGTATACATACATACATATATAACTAACAGTCTGTCTTTCAGACTGAGTTTCAGTAAAATCCCACACTAACAGCAGCAGAACTGCCAAAGTCTTGAAAGAGAGAGGGAAAAAAAGAAAGAAAAACATGTGTCATTTTGTACTTGTGAAAATGAAAGATGATGTGTGAAATCTGACTCACATTACATGGCTTATTGGATTCATCATTTTGCAGGAAGGGTGTGCAAACTTTTGCAGTACTACTGTATTGAGGTTTTTCACCTGACGTCACAGGGTCACGTAACGCCCCGGTGTCCGCCATTTTGAAGGTCAAGCTAGCTAATGTCAACAACAGTAGCTGGTATGTTACTGTAGCAATGTTTACGTTCAGTCATTTGGATGACTGTTAAAACCTTTCAGTCTCAAGTTTTTCCTTTACTGTATTTACTAGTTTACTGTAATTATGATCCGGCAGCTATTTACACCGGATCCAGTGTAAATAGCTGCCGGAGCCGACGTCCCAGCCTGCCCGAGCGCGCTAGCTCCGGCAAGCTCGGACGTCGGCTCCGGCAGCTATTTACACTGGATCCGGTGTAAATAGCTGCCGGATCATAATTACAGTAAACTAGTAAATACAGTAAAGGAAAAACTTGAGACTGAAAGGTTTTAACAGTCATCCAAATGACTGAACGTAAACATTGCTACAGTAACATACCAGCTACTGTTGTTGACATTAGCTAGTGCTAACAGCTAGCTGCTAGTACACTGCTACAACACAGACACCGACCCTAATAATACAGTTCTTGGTCATTGCCTGGTAACAGCAAATTTATAACGGGCCATGTCTCAACAGACTAAGAAGTTATTTCAATGACATTTAATAACATTTTGTTTATCCTGAGGACCGAAAGTAAATGAAAATGTGAACAAACCTTAGCTGTAATAAGATGGCGACCACCGGCTCCAGGGACGACCCGCTGATGTAGGCATGTTACCCAGCCTGACACAAAATATTTGTAGGCATCCAAACTCTTATACGCTTTCAGATCAATACCTGTGTATGGCGATGGGTTTTTAACGACATAGGTATACAGATCATGTGGGCCGAAGTCAGGTAAAGACGAGGGCTTCGTGTACTTCCGTACGTCAGTGAACAATCCTGGTGGAAGCAGGTAAACGTCGTTCTCTAAGCCTGCTAACCTCAATTTTTGCAAATACCTCTCCCTCTGCTCGCCCTGTAAATGCCCTACGTCGATGGATAGTGAAGGTGTTTTCTGCATCTCGCTCCTTTTTCTTTTATGTTTTTCGTTTGTCGCCTTCCTCGCATTCAAACTGATTCGAGCCGTGACGTCCAAAATGGCAGCATCACATGACTTGGTCACGTGGGTGAAAAACCTCAATAGTAATAACAAGTAGCTGGTTGAGTGTTAGAAAGTTGTGCTATTATTATTATTATTATTATTATTATTATTATTGTGTGTGTGTGTGTGAGTGAGTAAGTAAGTAAGAGAGATATTTGGTGAGTGGGAAACTTTATTATTGCCAAAGACTCTGTTAGTGTGTGAATGAACTCTGGGATTACACCAATTTATATTTCACACGTTTTTGTTTTGTTTTTTCACTTTTTCATACTGTTTTGTTGGTGCGTTGTGTGTGTTTCAGCCTCTGGTGTGATTTTACCCATACAACCTACTTCTCATTTACGTATCCGTTCTTGTTTTCGTCAAATATAAAACAGAGAAAGAGATGATGAGGAGGAAGTAATAAAAAGAGACAGATGGCAACATCACTAAATAACATTGTCACCTCCCTGCGCAGACAGCACACACACACACACACCACAGCACACTGAATTACTGCTGTTTATACGGGGGTGGTTCTCTTTTATTTAACAAGAAGGGTGTGTGTGTGTCCTTGAGCATGCACACAAAAGAATCTATACCTTTGTGCCTGTGACTGTGTATAGACGTGTGTGTTAAGCACACATCATTACATGCATAATCATCTGGTTTGTGTGTTTCCTGTGTTAAAGGGATGTTTGCACTCTGTAATGTGTGTTTATTATTGTGGGATCCATCTTTCACGTATCTCTTAATTAAATGAACCTTGAAGCCATTCACGGATTAAACAATAACACACACATTGGTTTCCTCTCCGACTCATGGATACCGCAAGGGGATTATTCACATGTGCTGTCGATTTAAGTCTCATCAAATCCAGATACACACTAATGCGAGTGAGCCGAGAGACTAAGATGGATAGAACGAGTTGAACTGTAATCAGTTCTTCTGTGGGAATTTGCAGGCACTTTAATGACACTTCAAGCTCAAAGATTAGGGTTAGGATACATTTAAAAGTCAGTTCTATGTGTAACATATAAGAAAGAAAGCACAACTTTATTCATCACACACTTGTGAAATTCCTGTCTGCATTTAACCCATCTGAAGCAGTGAACACACACATGCACACATGCTTGAGCAATGAGCACACACACATACCTAGAGCAGTGGGCAGCCATGCTAACAGTGCCCAAGTGTGTTATATGTACATAATCTCATCTCATGTCATTATCTCTAGCCGCTTTATCCTGTTCTACAGGGTCGCAGGCAAGCTGGAGCCTAACGGGCGAAAGGTGGGGTACACCCTGGACAAGTCGCCAGGTCATCACAGGGCTGACACATAGACACAGACAACCATTCACACTCACATTCACACCTACGGTCAATTTAGAGTTACATTTATATTAATGTAAATAAAATTAAGTGTTGGTTTGTCCTGCAAACAGCAGCATAATGAAAATTATGTGAAATAATTAAGTTATTCCACGAAATCGAGTCGTACATGAGCTGATAGCCGACAAAGCACATAGTGCCGAGTCGGCTATAAGCCATGTACGACGAGATTGAGTGGAATAACTGTTTTATTCTATCCACATTCACTGGATTTTGAGAAACAGCATTTTTATTTTATTTTTTGCAAATTTGATCAACAAAACCTTTATACAAAGCAGTGAAACGACAGTAGCAAGTTGTAAAAAATGCTATTATAATAATTCTTGAAAAAAAGCATACGTTCTTAACATCAGATACTTTTATTCCATATTTTATTGCTTTTTTTTTGTATTTTTTGGGGTTTTGTTTTCGAGTAGTTTTTATTTTGTCCTCGGTTGGTTCAGCAACATGCTCCGCCATTTCTCTACTCACGGTATATAAGCTGACATCCTAGTAGTAGAGTGGGCAATCCGAGCACATGATTGCTCATATCCAGTGAATGTGGAGAGAATAATGTGAAATTATAATGTGAAATGATCTGCATATACAGCACCAGTCAAACGTTTGGACACCCCTACTCTCCTCCTTCATACCGTAGGTTTTTCTGTATTTTGTATTTTCTACATTGTAGAACAATACTGAAGACATCAAAACTATGAAATAACATAGATGGAATTATGTGGTAAACAAAAACTGTTAAAAAAACAAACAATATGTTTCATATTTTAGATTCTTCAGCGTAGCCAGCGTTTACCTTGATGATTATTTGCACATGATCGGCATTATCTTAACCAGCTTCATGAGGTAGTCACCTGGAATGCTTTCCAGTTAACAGGTGCCTCATCAAAAAGTTAATAAGTGCAATTTCTTGCTTTCTTATAAAGTTTGAGATCAAATAGTAAATAATAACAATACAGTAAATAGCCCTATTCCACACCACAACTGTAGTAATTCATATTATGTCAAGAACCATTCAACTAAGTAAAGAGAAACGACATCCATCATTACTTTAAGACATGAAGTGTCTTCATGAATAAAAAATAAATAAATAAATAAATAAATAAATAACATTGAATTAAATGGTGCGAGCAAACTTTTGACTGGTGCTGTTTATACAGAAGAAGTGATTTGGTTCACAATCTGTGTCATGTGTCTTTTTCAGAAAGAGTGCTCCAACTTTGTGCGGGTGCTGCAATCCTACAACCAAACACACCTATATGTGTGTGGCACAGGAGCATTTCACCCAATATGTGTCTACCTGGAGATAGGCAAAAGAGCAGAGGTGTGTATATACACACACACACACACACACACACACACACGTAACCTGCAGAGCTGTGATATTTTATCACTTATCATTTTAACAAGGTATTTTATCCTTGCTGCCTCTCATGTAACACATCTCCCAGATAGATTCACATGCTGCCGTTATAAGGATAGCAAGATTAATTATTCAGAGGATATAATATCAGGCTAACACTTCCACTGACGCCTCGGGAATGATTTCAGCAGAGAAGTACAAAAGGAGAGAGGGGGAGAGAAGCACATTTGTTGAGACATGGTGATTCATATGTAGAGAATGAACTGGTTTTTCTCTAGTGGGAAATAGATGTGCTGATATCTGGTATTTCAGCCTGATTTTTAGGGCTGAAGGTCATGGATTATTGTCAATATACTACACAGCTGGATATTTGGATTACTGGAAATAGAAGATAGAAGAAGAAGAAGCCTTTATATTTGTCACATGTACACTCAAGCACAGCAAAATTCCTCCTCTGCATTTAACCCATCTGAAGCAGCGAATACATGCACACGTGTGCACACATGCACACACACATGCAAACACACGTACCCAGAGCAGGGGGCAGCTATACTACAGTGCCCAGGGAGCAAGTGGGGGTTAGTTGCCTTGCTCAAGGGCACTTCAACCATTCCTGCTGATCCAGGGAATCAAACCAGCAACCTTTTAGTCCCAAAGCTGCTTCTCTAACGGCTTCCCCCAGTATACAGTAACTTGTATATAGTATAGACAGTTATTTATATGTACTGTATATTTGTATATACAGTAACTTGTAGTTTATTTCGTATATGAATGTCATCTGGCAGCACTTTAGGTTCTCTTAATATTTATTTTACGAAATTAGTATTAACAAACCATGAACTTTAGCATTAATACAGCATGCATTGCTAGAAGTGAATCACTAATTAAAAGATTAATTCAACAATTATTTGCCGAAGGCGAGGTGAGACTTCGTCTCGGTTATTATTCACTGATATTCACTGAGCCTGAGGCGGATAATTGTTTTAGTATAAATACACCGGTGATTATTAAAAAAAAAATCATATTTAAAAAAAGTAATTTATTTCAAACTGGGTGGCACAGTGGTGTAGTGGTTAGCACTGTCACCTCACAGAAAGAAGGTTCTGGGTTCGAGCCCAGTGGCCGATGGGGGCCTTTCTGTGTGGAGTTTGCATGTTCTCCCCGTGTCTGCGTGGGTTTCCTCCGGGTGCTCCGGTTTCTCCCACAGTCCAAAGACATGCAGGTTAGGTTAACTGGTGACTCTAAATTGACCGTAGGTGTGAATGTGAGTGTGAATGGTTGTCTGTGTCTATGTGTCAGCCCTGTGATGACCTGGCGACTTGTCCAGGGTGTACCCCGCCTTTCGCCCGTAGTCAGCTGGGATAGGCTCCAGCTTGCCTGCAACCCTGTAGAACAGGATAAGTGGCTACAGATAATGGATGGATGGATGTAGAAAAGTGTTATGAAAATTTAGTAAATCCACCTTATATGTTTCGTAAATACGTTCAGTCGGTAAACATGAAGTTGATGTGCGACAGACCTGAGAACGGTATACACGATATAGAACCCCAAGCTGAAGTTTGGTACCAAGTGGCTATGATTTGTGGTTGCTGATAAAAAGGGTGTTTCGGGTGAACAGAGATACAGACGGATAGACGGACAGAGGTAAATTTTAAAAACAAACACCCCCCACACCCCCAGAGCAGGGGTATAAAAAAAATTATACTATTCTTAGGATAGCCTACTATAATGTATTTTTTTTATTCCTAAATGTTTATCTCCTTTTTCACAGGATAATATTTTCAGGCTGGACACATCCCACTTTGAGAATGGCCGTGGGAAAAGCCCCTATGACCCAAAGATGCTGTCATCCTCTTTACTCATTGGTGGGTTTTTGCAAAATTCTTTTGATTGACATTTCAGAGATTGGTTTTGATCTGTGGATATCTTGATACCCAACACACTTTTTTTTTTTCCTAATGGATAGATGGGGAATTATATTCTGGAACTTCGGCAGACTTCATGGGACGAGACTTTGCCATTTACCGAACCCTCGGCGCTCATCATCCGATCCGGACAGAGCAGCATGACTCCAGATGGCTGAACGGTAAGGCAGCCCATGTGTTTAAAAGACAGCTGATGACTGAGAGGGAAAAAAAGCAAGCAGGTGTGCGTGCGTCTTGGAGAAAATGTCTGAAGAGGATATTAACTGCTGCTGAATGTTTCCTCTGACAGATCGTCTGAATTAGTAGGGACTTACCAGACACAAAAGGTCAAATTCGTCTTTAAAAGGTGGCATCATATTTTCCCAGGATGCTAATCCCCCTCTCATCTGGCCCTGTTATCGGTTCTTATTTCAACCATCCAACACCCAGACCCAGGGTCACCATCACTGCCATAAACTCTGCCATATTGTCATGAGAAAAGATGCTTTTGTGAAGGTATTCTCATCACCTTAATCCCTGTCATCCGTTACCACAGATACATCACATCTCACCTTCATTGTGCCTCTCTGAATGCTGTCTCTCCATCACAAAAGAGCCAGTGCCATTCACAGGATGAGTCCAACAGCCATTCTGTCGAGCCCTTATCAACAGACACACAGTCTCTTCATAAAACTAATGCACTGCATTCAAGAGCTGTGGACTGTTTACATCAAAGAAGCTTTTTGTCTGTTTGTTTTTTAAAGGCAAACTCTTGACCATGCATTCAGGATTCCCATTTCTACACTGTTTTAATACATTTATAATACGTTTCGATGTTAGCAATGCATCTGCTAAGATGAAGTTTGTGCCTCCTGAACTCGTCATGAAATAATAATAATAATAATAATAGTTTTTTTTTTTGTTTAGGCCAGGTTCTTGCCCGAACTGATAATCACATCATCAGTTTTTCTTTGGCTAATCAGACACAGGGTATACCACCACTCTTGCCAGAGCAGTTGGGGGTTAGATGCCTTGATCAAGGGTGCTTCAGCCAGTCCTGTTGGTCCAGGGAATCGAACCAGCAACATTTTGGTCCCAAATCTGCTTCTCTAACCATTAGAAGAAGAAGAAGAAGTCTTTATTTGTCACATGCACACTCAAGAACAAATTCGTCCTCTGCATTTGACCCATCTGAAGCAGTGAACACATACAGTACCTGCAAGCAATGAGCACACACACATACCTAGAGCAGTGGGCAGCTATGCTACAACGCCCGGGGAGCAGTTGGGGGTTAGCTGCCTTGCTCAAGGGCACTTCAGCCCAAGGCCACCCCATGTTAACCTAACGGCATGTCTTTGGAATGTGGGCGAAACCAGAGCACCCCGAGGAAACCCACACAGACATGGGGAGAACATGCAAACTCCATACAGAAAAGCCCCCATCAGCCATTGGGCTCAAACCCAGAGCCTTCTTGCTGTGAGGCAACAGTGCTAACCACTACACCGCTGTGCTGGTTTGTACAGAATTAGGCCATGGCTTCCTCCTAAATAATAATAAGAAGAATTGAATGCTACTGAGGTTGGAAATGCCGGGTAGATCTACCTTCCCTTTTTCATAAATTTACCAATATACATCCAGACACACATATTATATGATAATATGCACGAGTGTGTCCATTCCACATCATTTGAATGATTATGTGGTCTTAAGGCCAATTTATGCTGACAACCCAGTCCTCGCAGATAGCGTCGCAGACAGTGTCTGCGTAGCCCCCCCACCTTCGCAGACGCTCTGCGCGCACCTCCCAAAAATTGTGACCACTGCAGAAGCCTCGCAGACAGCGTCGCAGACAAGAGGGCTCTGATTGGTCCACTCTACATCCGCTGTACACGCACTTCTGCTTCCCTACTTTCCCGGTTTGGTTTGTTTTCACGACCGTCATTTTTAAAAACACGAGTGAAGATGGAGCAGCATGAAGAGCGGTTGATTGAGGAAGTACGTACATCTATACGACTCCAGTTCTAGTCATTATAAAAAAAAAAAGTTCTAGTCATTATAAGTAACCAGAGGATAAACACTCCACTAACCACACCCACCAACTACTCCTAGCGACTTCGCGCCCCCTTGCGTTGTGGCGGTGAATAACATCGCGCATGCCTATTACTCCCCGCTCAACGATAAATTACAACTGTCTGCGAAAAGCTATCTGCGAAAGCCTTGTCGCAAGAGCATGCAGAGGCCTTTAAACAGCACCACTTGTTCATGTGCATGAGTTCTAAGGGTCACTGAGAGTACATTACAATTCAATTTTAATGTGCCGTCATGGTGTGGTCCAAGCATCTCTTAAGATTCAACTGCTGGCTGACTTGAGATACCATAATAGAAATCTTGAATTCTATCCAACATTTCTTGGTATATATTTGCCAGATCCCAAGTTTATTGGCATTCACCTCATCCCTGAGAGCGATAACCCAGAAGACGACAAAATCTTCCTGTTCTTCAAAGAGAACGCCATGGATGGAGAACACACAGGCAAAGCCACCATCTCCAGAATAGCACAACTGTGTAAGGTAACAGTACACATACCTGCACACCTTGACACAAGTAGAACCTCTTGACAAATCTATGAAATCTATGGCTTCCAAGTGGCTCAACAGTAAAATCATCATCATCGTATCATCAGGAGATTGTGCACCTGAATCCTAACGATGTCACAGCCATCCATGGCTAGGAATCAAGAGAGCAAATTTGGCTGTGCTCTCTGGGTGGGAGTGATGGCAAAATCCCTTCTCTGTTAATTACAGAAACATTAGCCAATCATGGGTGTATGTTAGCTCATGTATGCAGAAGAGGGCAGATATCTCTTTCTTCCAAGTGTGTTATACTGCCCTGTGATGCAGCATGAGCAGCAGTTTGAAAAGATGTGAAGGTTGGTTTGGAGGAAGCATGTGTTTGTCGTCACCTTCCCGAGGTAGAGCCATTGCATGATGAGTTAGCAAGTGGGTGGGAATCAGCAAGACCAAATTGGGGAAAGAATGGAAAAACTATGAACCCTTAAGGCCTGGTCCCACTATACCGATAACTATAACTACAACTATAAAGATAACTATAGATCAGTCCCCTGCAGTTTATGTGGTTGGTCGTCACACCAGACCGATAACGATACCTATATCCCAGGCCTGGGTTTATCCGTATCCATGAGATCCATCCTTTTTCCATCCTTTTTCCAGGCCTGGACCTGATCTGATAAAACATCTGACCAGTCAGGCAATTGTTTACATGTCTGAGCACGTGCTATTTTTCCCTGGACATCCTTATTGTGTCATGAAGTCACAGAATACAGAATCACGGAAAATAAAAAAATATAATACAAAGCACGGATCTTTTATTCACGGATATGTGATATTTTCTGTGAAATATCGATCTTAACTTAATAAAGTAAACATATAAATGCAGGTAAGATATTTTAATTATGAACTTTGCCAGTCCAAGCATTTAATTGTTTTTGACTTCTTAATTTTTTATCCATGATGCATTATCTGAATGAAATCGGTAACCAGTCTGTAATATACTGAAACGTCCGTGACCGATCCATCAATTATTAGCATCCATGATGCATCCGTATTAAAATCCATAACCACTCCGTATTTTGTATCCTTTTTTTAGTATATTTCCGTAATCCGTGACCTATCCATATTTTGTCAACCACCGGAGAGTGTCCACGGGTTGTTTTGAAGCCCAAGCTATAAGTATGACCCGGAATAATGTGCTACTACTTGGAAAAAACTTCCATGACTATTCGTAAGTTGCATGCATTTATTTCCCTGAGTGTCAGGACCAAGCGATATTAGAGTCGGGACTATACCGTAGTTGTGGTGTGACTGCTGCAGACTGGAACTAAATTCAGGTAGAGGTATAGTCATAGTTGTAGTTATAGTTATCGGTGTTGTGGGACCGGGCCCTTAGCTATTCCTGAGATGTGTATCTGTATATGATGTGTGTGTTATCCAGAATGATGAGGGAGGACACAGGAGTCTGGTGAACAAATGGACTACGTTCCTAAAAGCTAAACTGACGTGTTCCGTCCCAGGGCTCAACGGCATTGATACACACTTTGATGAGCTCCGTAAGTGGGTGTTCATTTTTCCACTCGAAAGAGCTACATTAGATAAAACTTATTCTCTGTCCAAGAGGAATGAACTTTGCAATGTTTTGCCCTTTCAGAGGACGTGTTTTTGATGACTGCCAAAGACCCAAGGAACCCAGTCATCTATGCGGTTTTCACGACCTCCAGGTAAAAGCAATCACTCCTCTCCTCTCTTTGTCTTGTTCTTCATTAAGGACATGCATGTCAGATGCACACTATGATACAACTCCGCTGTTCAGACATGCCTCTTTCCATCATGCCTAAATCCGTCAGACCTACAGTGGTGCTTGAAAGTTTGTGAACCCTTTAGAATTTTCTATATTTCTGTATAAATATGACCTAAAACACCATCAGATTTTCACACAAGTCCTAAAAGTAGATAAAGAGAACCCAATTAAATAAATGAGACAAAAATATTATACTTGGTCATTTATTTATTGAGGAAAATGATCCAATATTACATATCTGTGAGTGGCAAAAGTATGTGAACCTCTAGGATTAGCAGTTAATTTGAAGGTGAAATTAGAGTCAGGTGTTTTCAATCAATGGGATGACAATCTGGTGTGCACCCTGTTTTATTTAAAGAACAGGGATCTATCAAAGTCTGATCTTCACAACATGTTTGTGGAAGTGTATCATAGCATGAACAAAGGAGATTTCTGAGGACCTCAGAAAAAGCGTTGTTGATGCTCATCAGGCTGGAAAAGGTTACAAAACCATCTCTAAAGAGTTTGGACTCCACCAATCCACAGTCAGACAGATTGTGTACAAATGGAGGAAATTCAAGACCATTGTTACCCTCCCCAGGAGTGGTCGACCAACAAAGGTCACTTCAAGAGCAAGATGTGTAATAGTCGGCGAGGTCACAAAGGACCCCAGGGTAACTTCTAAGCAACTGAAGGCCTCTCTCACATTGGCTAATGTTCATGAGTCCACCATCAGGAGAACACTGAACAACAATGGTGTGCATGGCAGGGTTGCAAGGAGAAAACCACTGCTCTCCAAAAAGAACATTGCTGCTCGTCTGCAGTTTGCTAAAGATCACATGGACAAGCCAGAAGGCTATTGGAAAAATGTTTTGTGGACAGATGAGACCAAAATAGAACTTTTTGGTTTCAATGAGAAGCGTTATGTTTGGAGAAAGGAAAACACTGCATTCCAGCATAAGAACCTTATCCCATCTGTGAAACATGGTGGTGGGAGCGTCATGGTTTGGACCTGTTTTGCTGCATCTGGGCCAGGACGGCTTGCCGTCATTGATGGAACAATGAATTCTGAATTATACCAGCAAATTCTAAAGGAAAATGTCAGGACATCTGTCCATGAACTGAATCTCAAGAGAAGATGGGTCATGCAGCAAGACAACGACCCTAAGCACACAAGTCGTTCTACCAAAGAATGGTTAAAGAAGAATAAAGTTAATGTTTTGGAATGCCCAAGTCAAAGTCCTGACTTTAATCCAATCGAAATGTTGTGGAAGGACCTGAAGCGAGCAGTTCATGTGAGGAAACCCACCAACATCCCAGAGTTGAAGCTGTTCTGTACGGAGGAATGGGCTAAAATTCCTCCAAGCCGGTGTGCAGGACTGATCAACAGTTACCGGAAACGTTTAGTTGCAGTTATTGCTGCACAAGGGGGTCACACCAGATACTGAAAGCAAAGGTTCACATACTTTTGCCACTCACAGATATGTAATATTGGATTATTTTCCTCAATAAATAAATGACCAAGTATAATATTTTTGTTTCATTTGTTTAACTGGGTTCTCTTTATCTGCTTTTAGGACTTGTGTGAAAATCTGATGATGTTTTAGGCCATATTTATGCAGAAATATAGAAAATTCTAAAGCGTCCACAAACTTTCAAGCACCACTGTAGGGAAAGGAAAGACACCTTTATCCAACATTCAAACTCCTATGTACTGTATCTACTGCCTGATCAGCAGCATCTCAGCCCAATCTGGAGGAAATGTGATTAAAATAGGAAGCCAAGTGGAACAAAAGCAGACAAACAAGTTACATGAGAAGGCCAGACTTTGAGGATAATGGATGAGCATGCAGTGCTTTCACACATATTGCCTGGGTGCGTGTTTATGCAAAGGAGATATGAGGAAGAGAGCAAGCACATCATGATTCATTACTGTCAAGCAGCAATAAAAGCAGTGCAGTCGGCCAGAGCGAACTCAGCACTCCCGCCTCGCCACATATCTAATGTATGCAAAGAACAAGATCCTCAAAAATTCAATTACCAGCTTTGAGGAATTAGACCGCTTTAATTGGCTTTCTAAGTGCTCTGTTCTAGAGATGAATAGAAGTGCATTCTGGGGACTGGCATTTAATATTACCACTTAATGAACCTCCGAGGCTACAGCACTGGATCAATGTTTTATCTGAGTGTGTGTGGGTGGATGTGTGTATACGTGTCTGCGACCTTGACTGTGTAAAATCGCTATGATCATTTCCAGTGTACCAAATTGAATTTTTTCCCTAACATATTTTACAAATGCAGTCAATCTCCTTCAATTTCTGATTACTCCCATCAGATGCACAAAGACGTGTCTTTTATTTCTTTTCTTTTTTTTTATTCTGTGATATGAAACTAAATTTTCTTCCTGTTCTTCTGCACAGTAACATCTTTCGTGGGTCAGCTATCTGCATGTACAGCATGGCTGATATCAGGAGGGTGTTTCTAGGCCCCTACGCCCACAGAGATGGGCCAAATTACCAGTGGGTGCCCTTCCAAGGCAGGGTCCCATACCCCCGCCCCGGCACAGTAAGTTCCTGGTTCAGAATGTGCTTTACTAAATGTGTACTTTTGTATAAAATGATGTAACTCTTGTACATTGAAGCCAGTTGTGTATATATAACCATATTTGTTCTATCCACATTCACTGGATATGAGCAATCGTGCGCTCTGATTGGCTACTCTACTACTAGAATATCAGCTCATATACCGTGAGTAGAGAAAAACAAAATGGCGGAGCGTGTTGCTGAATCAACCGAGGACGAAATAAAAACTCTATTTGCAAACAAAACCCAAAAAAATACAAAAAAGCAACAAAATATGGAATGAAAGTATTTGATGGGGAGAACGTACCTTTTTATTTTTCAAGAATTATTATTATAGCATTTTTCACAAATTGCTCCTGTCATTTCGCCAGTTTGTTTACATTCTAAGCAGAAATTATTTTGTTGGACGTTTTGTATAAAGTTATTTATCGAGTTTTCCAAAAATACAAATTAAAATGCTCTGTTTCTCAAAATTCAGTGAATGTGGATAGAATAAAACAGTGATTCCACTCAATCTCGTCGTACATGGATTATAGATAACTCGGCTATCGGCTCATGTACGACTTGATTTCATGGAATAACTGTTAAATATTATACCACAGCCCTGTGATGACCTGGCGACTTGTCCAGGGTGTACCCCGCCTTTCGCCCGTAGTCAGCTGGGATAGGCTCCAGCTTGCCTGCGACCCTGTAGAAGGATAAAGCGGCTAGAGATAATGAGATGAGATGAGATATTATACCACATAGAACTTATACCATAGTGCTGTTGAATGCTCTATTCTGATTGGTCAGAAGGTGTTCAGACACTTGTTTTAATACATTATCGTTTCTATCGTAACAACAACTTACACAGGGACTTGTACGGCAGATGATCTACAAATATATCTGAAAGTGTGTGGTGAAGTTTTCTGTGAGCAGACATTTATTTCACATTTTTAGAAGGAGTCGCGAGTGTCAGCATTTAGTAACAGTCAGTGGTAAAGCTGTAAATTTAGGTTTTCTCACACTGGAAAGTCTTCATGACAGAAGACTTTGCACATTCTGGTTTCTCAGTAACACGACAAGCTGCATTCTTTTTGTCTTATTAACTTCAAGAGTGAGAAAAATTAAGCTGCTGAGGGAATGAGCTCCATGCCATGTTGTGTTTTTATTCCTTATATAGTCGCACAAATGTTAAAGGAGAACTGAAGGCAAATTTTTTTTATTATCAAAATTCTATTTCTCATTTTATTAAATATCGGAATGCATGTTTGATCGCTATTTTGTCACTGCTATAGCAAGTTATGAGTGTTTGAAATATGCCCTGTAATATATCAGTCCATGTCAAAGCAACGGCCGTAAACGAGATTCGCTGAGACCTGTGCGAGACATCGTAGGATGGAAGTAAAACGTACAGCGGAAATCAAAGTGACCGACATCTGCCAACATTGTCAAAAGACGCGTGCGCCCTCTTTCGAATGCTGATGTAATCAAGCCGGAAGTTTTGTTTGTTTTGATAGCAATCAGGAAAGTTTGAAAAAAGTAGGAAGTAATCAACATTTAAACTCATTTTTGTGTAATATTTCATTTGGAAAACAGTTTTCAAAATGGCAGCACTGACACCTGGCTGATACTTCACGTTTCGAAGTCTCGCACAAGTCTCGTGAAGATCGTACGGCTAAGCAACGCCTGCCGTGGACCAAACAAATTAAATTCAACATGGCTAAAAACCGAATAGGCCGATAAGTATAATATTTAATTGCAATTAGTTGCCAATACGAGTCACGATATAAGGTTACTAAAACCGAAACGTAATTGAATAACACGTTAATTAAGAAATAAAGCAAGTTTAAAAATGACTTCAGTTCTCCTTTAAACTGGAGTGTCCCCAGCTGAAGTAATCTCATCTTCTTCTCACTCCTTCCACAGTGCCCCAGTAAAACCTTTGGTGGCTTTGATACCACCAAAGACCTTCCAGATGATGTGATTACATTCGCCCGTCTGCACCCTGCCATGTATAACCCAGTGCAGCCGGTTGGTGGACGACCCATCGTGGTGCGCACAGATGCAGAGTACCAGTTCACCCAGCTAGTGGTGGACCGTGTTGAGGCTGAGGACGGGCAGTATGATGTCATGTTCATTGGCACAGGCTAGTATCTATTCACCACGACACTGAAGAATGAGACAAGGTTGAGGACCACCACTGACTAGATATTATTATGGTTGATGGACTTTTCTAAACATAGTAACACCAACATGGTAATGGCATGGTACTTGTACAAGTGTATCAGCTGTAGTACTGCCATTGCTTACATAAGTGATCACCCTGAAACTGAATTACACTTCATTGGAATTATGTCATTACTCCATTGCTGTAAACCCATAAATTAGTTCTTGTGCAACCATTAATGGAATGGAGTCAACAGTTAAAGAGCTGCAGTATATTCAGTGTCCCCTGATCCTGCTCCGAAAAGGCTCCAGATTATGTTGGAGAACATATCTACAAAGAGAACATCATGAAGACCAAGGTGCTACTAAACAAATCTGGTACAAAGTTTCTGAAATGGTATCAGAGAGGGGGTGGCTATTAAAAAAAAAAGGGGCTCACTAAATCTCACTGACCAGGTGAAGAGGGGATTAGTCAAAGAAGTAACCAAAAGGCCAAGGATATTTCTGCACATAATGCTTCCACCACCATGTTTCACTGTTTAGATGATATTCTCAGCAGTTCTAATAGGTCACCACTAATTAACATTAGGTCAGTGGTGGTTGAAGAGTTTACTTCATGTATGTATAGATGACTTGCAACCACGTGATCAAAATGTGCTACGTCATGAGCGTCCGCCATGATGGTGGAGCTACAAAGCAACTAGGATGGCAGCCGCTGAAAGCGTGTCTGTAAACAATACTGAATTTTCTCAGTATTACCATGATTTGAACGGTCGAGCGAAGATTCGATACAAAGAGAAGATACGTGTAGATATGTGTGGTTTTGACCCATATTATTTTTAAAAAGTCAGATTTTTCTGAAGATAAGACGCTTCTACCGACCATCGAGTACCCAGATATCACATTCTATCTGGTTTGGCTGCCGAAGAATCGAGTCTGATCTTGGACGAAACAGCCCATTTTCTGAGTGGGTGCCCAGTCTGGATTGTTTCTGTCGTATAATTTAGCTGGCGCTCCTAGAAGCAAAATGGTAATACATGTGTTAAAATTGTAACAATAACTGAGTGAACCATGACAAGAGAACACTCATTTTATAGCAAAATTCTAACAACATGAAATAAAATTCTTCCATGATATTATTGAGAAAGCTTTTGACTCTCAACTGAGATAAAATGATCACTGCAAACACGAGCTGTTTTGGTTTTAGCCTCTGTTAGATCAGCCCTGCCGAAGTTGTTCAGCCTTGCTCGTCTCCTCTCCGTACTAAACCTCAGAGTTTCCTCGCCCTCTTTCCGAATCACAGACGGAATTCTAAAAAATTGGAATGTGCCACGGTCACAAGTACTGTCGTGACCGCAACCGTATACAGCACAAAGATATGGCAGAGCTAAAAGAACACTTAAAGCAGTGGAAAAACAAAAAGTTGCGCACACGTGACTATGTTTTTTATGGAATGTCACCTGACCCCGCATTTGTACGGTATATCCACCAACATGGCCGATATCCGGGTTTCTATTTTGCTTTGACGTCACTTGCAAGTCAAGGATATACAGTACCAGTCAAAAGTTTGGACACGCCTTCGAAGTCAATGTTTTGTTTTTTATTAAGGAAAAGACACTTTGTGTTTTAAAGTAATGATGGATGTCGTTTCTCTTTACTTATTTGAATGGTCTTTGACATAATATGGATTACTACAGTTGTGGATGGAATAGGGCTATTTACTGTATTTTTATTATTTTCTATTTACTGTTTGATCTCAAACATGGGGCAGCACGGTGGTGTAGTGGTTAGCGCTGTCGCCTCACAGCAAGAAGGTCCGGGTTCGAGCCCCGTGGCCGGCGAGGGCCTTTCTGTGTGGAGTTTGCATGTTCTTCCCGTGTCCGCGTGGGTTTCCTCCGGGTGCTCCGGTTTCCCCCACAGTCCAAAGACATGCAGGTTAGGCTAACTGGTGACTCTAAATTGACCGTAGGTGTGAATGTGAGTGTGAATGGTTGTCTGTGTCTATGTGTCAGCCCTGTGATGACCTGGCGACTTGTCCAGGGTGTACCCCGCCTTTCGCCCGTAGTCAGCTGGGATAGGCTCCAGCTTGCCTGCGACCCTGTAGAACAGGATAAAGCGGCTAGAGATAATGAGATGAGATGAGATCTCAAAAACATTAAGAAGGCAAGAAATTAATCCACTAAGTAACTTTTGATGAGGCAGAGCTGTTAATTGAAAAGCATTTCAGGTGACTACCTCATGAAGCTGGTTAAGATAATGCTAATAGTGTGTAAAGCGTCATCAAGGTAAACGCTGGCTACTTTGAAGAATCTAAAATATGAAACATATTTTGTTATTCTTTACCACATAATTCCATATCTGTTCTATATGTTGTTTCATAGTTTTGATGTCTTCAGTGTTGTTCTACAATGTAGAAAATGAATGAATGAACCCTTTATTGTCACTGTTTCCAGTGAAATTGACCATCAACCTGTCCTTACAGAGGGGGAACAGGACAGGAAGACAGGGATAAAATAAAAGGAAACACAGTAGTAACATGAGGAAAGATGAGGAAAAAAGAACACCCCCCCCCACTATGCTCCTATCAGGAGTACAGTGTGGAAGCATTTAAAAGCCTCTGCACAAGCACACATAACACAAGTACACTTTAAAACACGGGACTGGGGGGGGAAAGGGGGGAAGGAGGGGGCAATCAGGGGTTGGGGGGAAGGGGGTAGGAGGGGAGGGGAGGGGAGGAGGTAGAGGTAACCCAGCGCAAGCAAGCAGCCGTCCGCTCCTGCAGCCATGCAAGCGGCGCTGGTCACGCACCCACTTGTCACACTGGGGGTGAAAAACAGCGACCATGGAAAATTGTGGAAGGAATGCGAAGAATGCGAGAGTGTCTCCCAGCAGTGACTTTCTGGGGGAAATGTTTTCCCAGCAACGGCCTTGATCAAGGCCGGTGCTGTTCAGGGAGCCGAATGTCGATAAGATAGAGATTGTTTGGTCTTTCGAACAGACGCAGTCTTTATACGTCCACACCACTCATCCATATCTGTCCATTTTATCTATTCTGTTCAATTCAATTCCATTTGGTCTCCGAAATACGTATTCCTTGCAAAGCTGAAAGCTGCTCCGAGATAACAACCATTTTGTGGTTAAAGAAAATACAAAAAAAAAAAAAAACAACCTATGAATGAGTAGGTCTGTCCAAACTTTTGACTGGTGTTGTATGTATATGTATGTACAGATATAGGGACAGTGCTGAAGGTGGTGACCATCCCCAGAGAGAGCTGGCACGACCTGGAAGAAGTGGTGCTGGAGGAGATGACCGTCTTTAGGGTATGCTCCTCAACACCAGCGCAGTTACATTTCCGTGTTCAGTAATATTCACATGAAAAATACCAGTAACTAGGAGCTGTTTTTTCTTCTGTAGGAACCCACCCCTATCACTGCTATGGAGCTCTCGACTAAACAAGTAAGTCTATGAATGATAGTTGGATGAGAGCACTTAGGGCTCATAAAATTTTACTTACTGGTTTCTATTTGCTTCCAACAGCAACAGCTCTACCTGGGTTCAGCTGTGGGCATATCCCAGATGCCACTGCATCGCTGTGAGGTGTATGGCAAAGCATGTGCTGAATGCTGTTTGGCCAGAGATCCATATTGCGCCTGGGATGGCACTGAGTGCTCCAGATATTTCCCTACCGCAAAGAGGTCAGGACTTGCATTCAGACCTACTTACAGTTGAGTGCAAAGCATTGCATACTGTTAGGGTAAAACGAATAAGACAAAAATATTTTGTACCAAGAAGATTTTCATTTTCCCATCCAAAATCCATACAAGATACAAACTTGTGCGCTCATTTGTACCTTCTAGTAAATCAGCCTATCTGGAAACATACCAAAGTTTAGAGCATTAAAGGAGAACTGAAGTCATTTTTAAACTTGCTTTATTTCTTAATTAACGTGTTATTCAATTACGTTTGCAGTTTTAGTAACCTTATATCGTGACTCGTATTGGCAACTAATTGCAATTAAATATTATACTTATCGGCCTATTCAGTTTTTAGCCATGTTGAATTTAGTTCGTTTGGTCCACAGCAGGTGTCGCTTATCCACGCGATCTTCACAAGACTTGTGCGAGACTTCGAAACATGAAGTGTCAGCCAGGTGTCAGTGCCACCGTTTTGAAAACTGTTTTCCAAACGAAATATTGCACAAAAACGAGTTTAAATGACGATTACTGCCTACTTTTATCAAACTTTCCTGACTGCTATCAAAACAAACAAAACTTCCGGCTTGATTACGTCAGCATTCGAAAGAGGGCGCGTGCGCGTCTTTTGACAGTGTTGGCAGATGTTGGTCACTTTGATTTCCGCTATACATTTTACTTCCGTCCTACGATGTCTTGCACAGGTCTCAACGAATCTTGTTTACGGCCATTGCTTTGACATATGGACTGATATATTACATAGCATATTTCAAAACACTCATAACTTGCTATAGCAGTGACAAAACAGCGATCAAAAAATGCATTCCTATATTTAATAAAATGAGAAATAGAATTTTGATCTCATCTCATTATCTCTAGCCGCTTTATCCTGTTCTACAGGGTTGCAGCCAAGCTGGAGCCTATCCCAGCTGACTACGGGCGAAAGGCGGGGTACACCCTGGACAAGTCGCCAGGTCATCACAGGGCTGACACATAGACAACCATTCACACTCACACCTACGGTCAATTTAGAGTCACCAGTTAACCTAACCTGCATGTCTTTGGACTGTGGGGGAAACCGGAGCACACCCACACGGACATGGGGAGAACATGCAAACTCCACACAGAAAGGCCCTTGCCGGCCACGGGGCTCGAACCCGGACCTTCTTGCTGTGAGGCAACAGCCCTAACCACTACACCACCGTGCTGCCCTAGAATTTTGATAATAAAAAAATTTGCCTTCAGTTCTCCTTTAATTCAACCTTTCGTAGTTTAACCACCACGTACTCATAAGCAAAGCAACAGAAACTCCATTTCTGCAGTTTTTAAATATAATGTACCACCTACATTGCTTATACCACAGGATAGTTTCCGTAAAGAATATAGAAGACACACACGGAGCTCCCTCAGCTCTTCACCACAAGCACATATCATCTCTCCTGTAAAGTATACAACTCTTTCCATTGTGTAGTGTGGATACCATGTGTAGCCATGATATTAAGGCATTTCCTCTTTGGCAAATGTGGGCATGGCGACACCCTCCTCATCAAATACTGGAGAAATTTTTCATTCCACCAGTCCAGCAATGAAGAACAGACTTCTCACACTTCACACTCGTACTCTTATCACCTAGGACAAGGGGGGGGGGGGGGGGGGGTGGATGGAATTACAGGGTGTGACACATCAAGACAGCGTAAGATGAAGAGTAAGAGGAAGAGAGATTTAAAGGAGAACTGAAGGCAATTTTTTTATTATCAAAATTTTATTTATCTCATTTTATTAAATATCGGAATGCATTTCTGATCGCTATTTTGTCACCGCTATAGCAAGTTATGAGTGTTTGAAATATGCTATGTAATATATCAGTCCATATGTCAAAGCAATGGCCGTAAACGAAATTCGTTGAGACCTGTGCGAGACATCGTAGGACGGAAGTAAAACGTACAGCGGAAATCAAAGTGACCAACATCTGCCAACGTTGTCAAAAGACACGCTCTCTCTTTCGAATGCTGATGTAATCAAGCCGGAAGTTTTGTTGGTTTTGATAGCAATCAGGAAAGTTTGAAAAAAGTCGGCAGTAATCGTCATTTAAACTCGTTTTTGTGCAATATTCCGTTTGGAAAACAGTTTTCAAAATGGCGGCACTGACACCTGGCTGACACTTCACGTTTCGAAGTCTCGCACAAGTCTCGTGAAGATCATGCAGATAAGCGACGCCTGCCGTGGACCAAACGAACTAAATTCAACATGGCTAAAAACCAAATAGGCCGATAAGTATAATATTTAATTGCAATTAGTTGCCAATACGAGTCACGATATAAGGTTACTATATATAAGATATACTAGATGTAAGGTTAGTATTATTTATTTATCTATTTTAACCTATTAATAGTAGTATTCAATTATTAGAGTTTGCGGTGAGGTAATGTGTGATGTGATGTCTGAACGTTGTGCTGCTGTGACACTGTAATTTCCTGTAAAGGATTATTAAAGGATCTATCTATCTATCTATCTATCTATCTATCTATCTATCTATCTATCTATCTATCTATCTATCTATCTATCTAAAACCGAAAACGTAATTGAATAACACGTTAATTAAGAAATAAAGCAAGTTTAAAAATGACTTCAGTTCCCCTTTAAAAAGTGATATATTCAGATCTGGAACACCAAGAATTGAGGAAAGAGAGGGAACATGATAGTTTGAAGCTCTTGCCTATCTCTACCTGCAAAATGAGCCTGATCCAGAAGTGTAGTTGATGGGATTTCCGACTTGAGCCATTGCAAAAAACCTGAAAAACAAACCATTTTGGAAAACAAACAGCACAGATGATTTCATACATCTAACATAACACATTTTGTACAGTAATTGAGCTGAATATAATTATAGTCAACAAAGTCCTCATGAGGATTCCTCTATATTTAACCACCTAAGACATTAATGTGCATGCCCCTTAATTTGTTTAATGACATTTGATTGGCTATGGTGAGAAATAGGATTAACCAAGTAGAATCAATCATTTTTCCACATTTCTGTGAGAAAGATGCAAGCCAATTATCTACACTCTGTGTTTAGATACAAAGAGGTGACAGAGAATGAAGTTTATTCTATCCACATTCACTAGATATGAGCAGTCGCGCGTTCTGATTGGCTACTCTATTACTAGGATATCAGCTCATATACTGAGAGTAGAGAAAAACAAAATGGTGGAGCTCATCAAGTCAGATATATCGCTTTGTTATCAAGTATTTAAAAGAAACAGAAGCCCCACCCCCACCCACCTCATAGCTCCTGTTCTACACTCCAGCCCAGTCAGTGGCAGTAATGCACCTTTAAGTTGGTTTGCCAACTGCCAAAAAAACCCAAAAGAAGAACAAAATGGCGGCACGTGTTGCTGAACCAACCGAGGATGAAATAAAAAACTCTACTCGAAAACAAAACCCCAAAAAAATACAAAAAAGAAACAAAATATGGAATCAAAGTATTTGACAGTAAGAGCGTATCTTTTTTATTTTTCAAGAATTATTATTATTATTGCATTTTTCACAAATTGCTCCTGTCATTTCGCCGGTTTGTTTTCATTCAAAGCGGAACTGATTTTGTCGGACGTTTTGTACAAAGGTTTTATTTATTGAATTTGCAAAAAAATAAAAATGATCTGTTTCTCAAAATCCAGTGAATGTGGACAGAATAAAACAGTTATTCCACTCAATCTCGTCGTACACGGCTTATAGCCAACTCGGTGCTATGCGCTTCGTCGACTATCAGCTCATGTACGGCTCGATTTCATGGAGTAACTGTTAAATGGAGGTTTACTGAAGGAGGTGAAAAACATGGGAAGCTCTGGGTCTTCATTAGGTGTTACTTTTCCTAGCTTGTTTTTTAAATGTTCAGTGGAACGCACATTAACATTACTGATATGGCAAGATCGGTTAATGGTTTATTATTATTATTATTATTATTATTATTATTCAGAGCTACAGGGGTCTCTATACCTCTAAAAAAAGAAAAAAAATTCCACAAAACCGTTCATTAGAGATTCATTTTATGAACTGTTTAAATATTAAACTCTTGAGGCTTGATATAAGCCCGTTTAATTCGAGTCATCAGTCAAACAGGTTAATAACTATAAGAATTTAATAAATAATACAGCTTTGATAATGATGGGTTATGATTTCTAGCACTGTAACAAAATTAAAAAATGACCTACCCCCTGGCTATGCTTCATGGACTCCAGTCTGAGAACCATTGCCTTAAATAATTAAAATGAGAAATCATGAATATCATCACCAAACTGCATGAGCGTGTCACACATTTCAACTGAATTGCACAGATCATGCTGTGATTTTATTTTGCATATTTGCATATCACCCGTCTGAAATTAATTCCTGGCTATGCCACTGGTCTAATCTCTGGATTTTCCCCTAAACTCCTGTTTAAGGACCATGACACAAGTCTCCCTCACATCATTTATTATCGCTTACATACAAAACAAGCCTGGGCTCGAACACTTCTCCAGTTTTTAATTTAGTGCAGGAAATCCTTGTGATTATTTTTAAGCATTTGTAAAATATGAAGGAATATGAGAGTCTGCCTTGTTCTCCAGCATGTGGTAGCACAAAGATAGCACAAAACTGCAAGGAAAGGTCTAACTTTAGCCTGGACCAGGCACAAGACTGAGAGAGGTGTCCAGGATTGCAGGCTCCCATTTTAAGTGGACATCAGAAGGGACTGCAGTATGGAGGTCCATAATGAATCAGTGGAAAGTCTCCCAGCCATGAGTCATTTTTCTGTGTGCACCAACTGGCTTTCCAGCATTCTGTGTGTGCCAGGGTCTTTTGTTCCCCTGGCTGAGAAATAATGCACATTGCTAAAGTTAGTTTCTTAGATTAGAGCAACAGTGCGCTCTAGTGGCATTGGGTGGTCTGTTTATCAAAACTGGAAAACGTAATCCATGAACTGGAGCCTGTGTATTAAAGGAGAACTGAAGGCAATTTTCTTTTTATCATCAAAATCCTATTTCATCTCATCTCATCTCATTATCTGTAGCCGCTTTATCCTGTTCTACAGGGTCGCAGGCAAGCTGGAGCCTATCCCAGCTGACTACGGGCGAAAGGCGGGGTACACCCTGGACAAGTCGCCAGGTCATCACAGGGCTGACACATAGACAACCATTCACACTCACATTCACACCTACGGTCAATTTAGAGTCACCAGTTAACCTAACCTGCATGTCTTTGGACTGTGGGGGAAACCGGAGCACCCGGAGGAAACCCACGCAGACACGGGGAGAACATGCAAATTCCACACAGAAAGGCCCTCGCCGGCCACGGGGCTCGAACCCGGACCTTCTTGCTGTGAGGCGACAGCGCTAACCACTACACCACCGTGCCACCAGTGTTTGAAATATGCTATGTAATATATCAGTCCGTATGTCAAAGCAATGGCCATAAACGAGAGTCGTTGAGACCTGTGCGAGACATCGTAGGACGGAAGTAAAATGTACAGCAGAAATCAAAGTGACCAACATCTGCCAACGTTGTCAAAAGATGCGCGCGCCCTCTTTCGAATGCTGACGTAATCAAGCCGGAAGTTTTGTTTGTTTTGATAGCAATCAGGAAAGTTTTTACAAATAGTTATGGCATGAGCTGTCTCCAAAAGCCAGACCTCAGCTTTGGGCAAATGGATGTCTACTTTTGATGTGTCTCTTGGTGACTGACCAAGCTGATGCGAGACGTGCAAATACGCCCGCAGTCGCCGCACTTCCATTGATCTTCTGTTGGCTGGGTCTGCATACGATTGTTTCAGCGGAAAGTTTGAAAAAAGTCAGCAGTAATCATCGTTTAAACTCGTTTTTGTGCATTAATTCGTTTGGAAAACAGTTTTCAAAATGGCGGCGCTGACACTTCACGTTTCGAAGTCTCGTGAAGGTCGTGTGGATAAGTGACGCCTGCCATAGACCATCTCATCTCATCTCATTATCTCTAGCCACTTTATCCTGTTCTACAGGGTCGCAGGCAAGCTGGAGCCTATCCCAGCTGACTACGGGCGAAAGGCGGGGTACACCCTGGACAAGTCGCCAGGTCATCACAGGGCTGACACATAGACACAGACAACCATTCACACTCACATTCACACCTACGGTCAATTTAGAGTCACCAGTTAGCCTAACCTGCATGTCTTTGGACTGTGGGGGAAACCGGAGCACCCGGAGGAAACCCACGCGGACACGGGGAGAACATGCAAACTCCGCACAGAAAGGCCCTCGCCGGCCACGGGGCTCGAACCCGGATCTTCTTGCTGTGAGGCAACAGCGCTAATCACTACACCACCGTGCCACCCTGCCATAGACCAAACAAACTAAATTCAACATGGCTAAAAACCGAACAAGCTGATAAGTATAATATTTAATTGCAATTAGTTGCCAATACGAGTCATGATATAAGGTTACTGAAACCGAAAACGTAATTGAATAACAAATTAATTAAGAAATAAAGCAAGTTTAAAAATGACTTCAGTTCTCCTTTAATCATAGCGCTGCTGAATCGTCAATTCTGATTGGTCAGAAGGTGCTGATTCATTTTCTATAACAGCAGCTCTGACAGACATTCCAGCTGTAAGGCTTATATTAATATACTTATTCTAATAATTATAGACTTTTATAGCAGACAATTCGCATAGTCTGAATAAATAATGTGTGTAACTGTTCATACAGAGATGCTATCTATGTGAAGATGTTTGTTTATCAGGTTTAAACAGTCTCCAGGATCAGTGCTTTGTAACCTTCAAAGGTACAGCTGTAACTTGACATTTTCCAACATTGGAAAGCAGGTCACGGTTTCTCAGTTACATGACAAGCTGTGAACGAGGGTTTTGGGGGGGGTGTCTTATTAACTTCAAGAAAGAGAAAAAGAGAGGTTGATGATGAAGGGGATCAGGACACTTCGTCCATGGACCATTTCGTCCAATAGTTGAGACATTTCATCCGAAGCCTTATTCGTACACGCTATCAATTTTTTTATATGTGGTGACAATATGTGCGATGAGATCGAGATATAAACAAACCATAATTCATTTAAGGGAGTGCATTAAGCAGGTTTATGACTGTGTCTCTCCGTAATAAATTGAAATAAACAATTTTTGTAAAGCAAAAGAGGGCCGTAGTATGAGTGCTTCGACACAAAAGAGTGGTGTAAGGGGCGTAAACAAGTAGACCCTTACCATCACAGGCTGCTGTCCGAGCTTTGAGTCCAGTGAAGCCGTTTAATTCATCATATAGACCCCTTCGCATGTTTGTAAACAAACTGACCGTTGCCAGGATGCGCGCGCAGCCTGGACCCAGAAACAATGGCACTGCCCATAGACCGGCATTATGAGCCGTCAGATTATGCCAAACAATTGTCGTTACAAGATCGAGAATGCTACATAAATAAGTTAACTCTAACAAGTGGACATCGCCTACCGGATCTGCATTTAATTAAAGAGTGGACGGACGATGTTAGTAAGTTCCCTGGTATACAATGGCCAGATATATACTCGTACCTTATTGACAAGACTTCAGTGTACACCCACGAAAAACTTCGTGCCTACAAGTCTTTAGACGCATATGATTATGTTATGTGCGGGCATGTACAACTTGATTAACAATGGGACATTCATATTCATTTTGTTTTAATCAAAATATGCCAGTGATGTGATGGCAATGTGGCTTTAGCTACAACAGCAAATCCCAACACTAAACAGCAATTTGCAGGAGGTAATGGCATGAAAGGAATGATGATGTAAAGAGTGCAGCTAAGAGAAATCAGAGCTGCGTAAAAAGCGAGAGGCAGAGAGCAGAAATGAAACTGAACGGGGCGGGAGCTAGGTTAGAGCAGTCAACGTAAGTTGGCATTTAGAGTGAGGGCACACAATTTTACCTTTCCATCCTTGCTTTAAAATTGTGATTTTCGGCATACACAAATAATGATGGCACAAAATCTGGACTGCTTGAGTCAAGCGAGACCTAAGTTAACATGCTAACAATATTCATTACATTATGTAACTATGACCCAGCTAATCAGACAAACGTTACCAAAGTATTTTGCTACATCAATAAATGAAGACTAGAAAGAATAAAAAAAGAAAGATTTAATAAATAGCCTGATCTTACCTGTGATGAAGTGGGCGCTGCAAACCCGCGCATTTTTGATAGTGCTTTCATCCCAGTCTACACGTTTGATGGCTTGTAGTCATAGACGTCGGCGATTTTTTTTGGAATGGGTGAGATCCTGCTGGAATTCTGAACATTTTAACCCCATCACTGCTACGATTCTGACACCCACAAACACAACAACTAGGCATTTCTGAGTCTTTTTTGGGTCCAGGCTGCGCGCGCAATTTCCGCTTACGTATGAATGACGTTTACTGTGAAGGGGTCTATAGCCAGTCTTAATAATGGAAGTACCCGAGAGTCCTGCGCGAGGAAGGAGTTTTTGTCGAATATTTCTTGGATTTTACATGAATACTAGGTAGGAACCCATCATTTTGAACACACTCACCGAGAAAGGCGAGTCTGGGGTGATCTTTACTCGCCATTAGATTTCACAATTTGCGTTTGGTGAGTGGTTAACCTACACGCTGCAAAAATGTGTTTTGCTTTGGTCAAATTCCGTTGAGAATTTCTCCATTTTTCGAACAAACAATTACCTGAAATATAAAATAATTGATAGTGCATATGAAAAAGGCTTTGGACGAAATGTCTTAACTATTGGACGAAATGTCAACTATTGGATGAAATGATCCTGTATCCTGACGAAGGGATGGCAGGAGCTAACTTGTCTTGCGGACATTTCACAATAATTGTGGCTGTAAATGGTTAAAAATTGTGGTGAATCATTCTTTAACAGTAGAAGTCCCAGAGAGGGGCCATTTGGCCTTTTTACCTAGAAAACCCACAAGAGGGCCAATTGGCCCCAAGTCCCTCCTGTGGACACTCATTTTGTTATGGAAATGTTGGCCCCAAGTCCCTCCTGTGGACACTCATTTTGTTATGGAAATGTGGCTGTTAGTGTGAGTCTGAATCCACCTGAAGGTTGATGTCTTCTCCATCCGAGTCGCAAGGGTTTGCTCCATCCAGGATCATTTCCAATGCATGTTGAATGTTGAATCTCTGCATCTTCGTTCCTTGGAGAGGAGCTTCTTTCACCACAAAATTCTTGAGGGAACTGAAGCGATAGTCCATGTGCACTGAGGTATTTATCCATCAAACAATTGTCTGGTTGCAGTCACATGAGTCGTTATGGTCACATGGGACATTCACATGTTCACATTTTAGAATAGAATGTGTTTTTATTCCTCATTCTCACATTCACACAGAAGTAGCCAACATGACTTCACCACTGAAGTGTGAAGTGTGTGAAGTGTGACCCCCTCACCCCACACACTGCCACTAACAGCCTCATTACCATAACAAAATGAGTGATTAGTGTATTAGGGAAATGCGGTCGGGCCAAATGGCCCCTATGTGGGTCTTCTAGGTAGACAGAAAAATGCTGGGACTTCTAAACCAGAACGTCAAGGATGTAGTATCTCATCTGGCCTGCCATTAAAACAACATGACGACCAAAACATCAAACAGAACTGAAATGTGACAATGTGAGAGGACCAACCTCCACGACAAACTGTTTACAACAGGAAAATCAACAAAGGACTAAATTTTGTTACCCAACTGAAGATTGACCCAAAACCTCGATCAGAACTGAATTCGCATGATAAACGAGAGGAGATACAATTCTAGTCAGAAGAAAATGTGTTAAGTTGACCTAATGACTAATTTGCTAGTAAAAAATTGACAACACAATAATCAAGTGTTGTGTTTTTTCAAACGAAATAATCAGAACTGAAATCCATCGAGAATCAAGGGAGAAGATACGATTTAATTGAAAATAAACAAAGCTGGAAACAAATTGTTTACAACAGAAAAATCAACAAACAAACGACCAAGTTTTGTTCCCCGAGGGAAGATCTACCCAAAACATCGATCAGAACTGGAATCGGGTGAGAACTGCGAGAGGAGATACAATTCTAGTGAAAAGTTCGAAAACTCGTTAAGGTGACCTGATTAGCAGTTCATTAGCAAACATTTGACAATACAACGACCAAGCATTGTGCAAAAGGACTAGTTCTTTCAAGTAAAACAATCAGAACTGAAATCGTTTGAGAACTGAGGGAGGAGATATGATTTAACTGAAAATAATCAAAGTTGTAAACAAATTGTTTACAACAGGAAAATCAGCAAACAAACAACCAAGTTTTGTTCCTCAAGGGAAGATCTACCCAAAACATCAATCAGAACTGAAATCTGATGAGAAATTAGAGAGGAGATACAATTCTAGTGAGAGGCCTAGAAAATTTGTTAATTTGGTGTAATTAGTAGCTCGTCAGCAAAAAATTTGACAAAACAACCACCAAGTTTTGTTCAGAGTGATGAGTTCTTTCAAACAAAACAATCGGAACAGAAATTTGTGGAGAACCGATGGAAGAGATACGTACAATTTAACTGAATTGTGGACGATGGACAGCGAGATGATGGACGCTACGCCATGGCAACAGCTCATCGGCCTTATGGCCAGCTAATGCCTCGGTCACAACCGGCCATACGTGCTCCTACGGCCGGTCTACATGCAAAAAATGCAAGAAACGTGCGGAGGGCGCGCCTGTGACGTGCTGATTTTCGAGCCGTAGACTGGCCGCAGACCGGCCGCAGAGGTTCTTTTTCATGTCAAACAAACTCTACGGGCGCTTATGTTTTTTTCAGGTTGCAAGACAAACTTACGGCCAACGTGCGTCTTTCTCCACGAACAAAAAAAACGCAGCGATTTGGGAAACGCCAAAAATCGCACGGCCAAAAAATCATACGTCCGGTTGTGACCTAGGCTTAATTATTAATAATAATAATAATAATAATAATAATAAGTTAAATGTATATAGTGCCTTTCAAGAAACCCAAGGACGCTTTACAATAGTAGACAAAGAAAAAAAAATAAAAAATATAATAAGAAAAAAATAAATAAATAATAAAAAGTAAAAAGTCCACCAAGTAGGGGTCAGGATGTAATTCCCATGGTGTAGCAGCCACAGTCCCACCAAAAGGCGCACGAAAACAAGTCCCACATCTCCCATCTCCAGCACCGCCGCCGCGACACCATCAGCAACATCGCTCAGAACACCACGCCGTGGATCCACAAAGCGAGCAGAGAAGCTCTGCCACGCAAAGCGCTGGTGTGTCCCAAACCGCCTGCACAGCCGCCGCGACACCACCAAGCAACATCGCTCGGAACATCACACCAAGCGTTTAAGCCCAGAGCGCTGGACAACCACGATGTAAAATGAGCAACGAGCTCACTGCAGTCCATAGCTGGGAGCACAGGCATCACCCACGGCGAACCAAGGCCTGGAGGGAACCGACGGCCAAAACTGGGTCCGGAGCTACACCACAACCGGCGGACAAAACACTCAAACAAACATCAAACTACACAAACACAGAAAAAAAAATAGAAAAAGAAATAAAATAAAACAAAAAAGCTCCAGTGAGAAGCGGCAGCCAGAACGCGCATGACGTACTCTCAACCGGAAACGGAAAAAAAATGATTTATTAGATATTATTTATTAATAATTATTACCATTATTGCCAAATTGTTGTAGTCTAAGAACCACCCCATCATTGATTATTTTCCTATAACAGCATGCGCCATTGAGTGCCAACTTGCAATTTGGTTATTTAGTAACTACTATAAATGACTCAGTAATTACAGTGAAACTAATAGAATAGATATGTATGTAGTGAGTAAGCTTTAATAGTTAGAAGGAGATTAATGTCTTGAATTACATAAATCATGTTGTTCTGTAGGAGAACAAGGCGTCAAGACATCAGAAATGGAGATCCTCTGTCCCAGTGCTCTGATCTGCAACACAATGGTAATCATTCACACACATCATGAAGTACACACACACAAAAAAAAAAAGAAAAAAAATCAAAAGAAAATGGACCACAGGTGTCTGAATGCACATCTGTTTGTTGTAGATGATCTGGAGGGCCACAGCAGTGTAGAAGAGAGGAATGTATACGGGGTGGAGAATAGCAGTATGTTCCTGGAGTGCAGCTCTAAATCTCAGAGAGCTCTCATCTACTGGCAGCTACAGAAGCCCAATGATGAGCAAAAGCTTGAGGTAACACATACACACACATTTGCAGATGGTCTAAATATGTACCGTACAATGTTGTCGACTGCCTTTCAGATTTTTCAACACGAAATTATTTTTGTTTAGTGGACCGAAAGCTACTGAATTCGAATCACAGGCTTCCAATTTTATTTGCTTTGTTTTTTTTCAATTGAACAATTAATGAATTTAGGGCCATGTGGCCCTAAAGTCTCCACTATTATTTCTTGCCTCACCGTGATGCAATACAAGATACTACGTCATGCATCATGTGGTGGGCTTTCCCCATTCGTGCAAGGCATTGTGGGATACAAATTTGAAACAGGAGAGAAAAATGGAGGACGTGAGTGTGCGAAGTGAGCGATTTCGTGCACATTATTTGCTCAGGAATCACCTCAAATTAAATAACTCTCCAGCCACAGAATGGCCTGCTTTTTTTTCAAATCACCTGTTTATTTACACTAAAACAATTATCTGCCTCAGGCTCAGTGAAGGCGGCACGGTGGTGTAGTGGTTAGCGCTGTCGCCTCACAGCAAGAAGGTCCTGGGTTTGAACCCCGTGGCCGGCAAGGGCCTTTCTGTGTGGAGTTTGCATGTTCTCCCCGTGTCCACGTGGGTTTCCTCCAGGTGCTCCGGTTTCCCCCACAGTCCAAAGACATGCAGGTTAGGTTAACTGGTGACTCTAAATTGACCGTAGGTGTGAATGTGAGTGTGAATGGTTGTCTGTGTCTATGTGTCAGCCCTGTGATGACCTGGCGACTTGTCCAGGGTGTACCCCGCCTTTCGCCCGTAGTCAGCTGGGATAGGCTCCAGCTTGCCTGCGACCCTGTAGAAGGATAAAGCGGCTAGAGATAATGAGATGAGATGAGGCTCAGTGAATATCCCTGACTTAGTCTCGGTTATTATTCAGCAATATTCACCTCGCCTTGGGCAAATAATTGTTAATTATTCTATCCACATTCACTGGATATGAGCAATCGCGTGCTCTGATTGGCTACTCTACTACTAGGATATCAGCTCATATACCATGAGTAGAGAAAAACAAAATGGCTGAGCATGTTGCTGAACCAACTGAGGACGAAATAAAAACTCTACTCGAAAACAAAACCCCAAAACAATACAAAAAAGCAACAAAATATGGAATGAAAGTATTTGATGGTAAGAATGTATCTTTTTGTTAATTTTAATCTTTCAAGAATTATTATCTCATCTCATCATCTCTAGCCGCTTTATCCTTCTACAGGGTCGCAGGCAAGCTGGAGCCTATCCCAGCTGACTACGGGCGAAAGGCAGGGTACATCCTGGACAAGTCGCCAGGTCATCACAGGGCTGACACATAGACACAGACAACCATTCACACTCACATTCACACCTACGGTCAATTTAGAGTCACCAGTTAACCTAACCTGCATGTCTTTGGACTGTGGAGGAAACCGGAGCACCCGGAGGAAACCCACGCGGACACGGGGAGAACATGCAAACTCCACACAGAAAGGCCCTCGCCGGCCACGGGGCTCGAACCCGGACCTTCTTGCTGTGAGGCGACAGCGCTAACCACTACACCACCGTGCCACCAGAATTATTATTATTATTATTATTATAGCATTTTTCACAAATTGCTACTGTCATTTCACCAGTTTGTTTACACTCTATGTGGAAATTATTTTTTCTGACGTTTTGTTTAAAGTTTTTATTTACGAATTTGCAAAAAAGTAAAAATGCTCTGTTTCTCAAAATCCAGTGAATGTGGATAGAATAAAAATTATTCCACTCAATCTCGTCGTACATGGCTTATAGCCGACTCAGTGCTATGTGCCTCATCAGTGATCAGCTCCTGTACGACTCGATTTCATGGAATAACTGTTAAATATACAACACTTATAGATCAGTGTAAAGAGGAAACTAGAAACAACAATGTTTCTTTTTTTATTTTATGAACTTCGGAAATTTATGTTTCATCTATCTGTTTCAGATTAAGTTGGATGAGAGAGTGAGTCACACCGAGCGTGGCTTGTTGATCCGCAGCCTGACACAAGCTGACAGCGGCGTGTATCACTGCCATGCTGTGGAGCACGGCTTCGTCCAGCCACTCCTGCGCCTCACTCTGCAGATCATCCCGTCTCAACGTGTCGGGGAACTGCTCCTGCGGACCAGTGCTGCCGATCGCGACTCGCCTGCCAAACAAAAGATTTGGTACCGAGACTTCCTAAGTCTACTGGAGCACCCGGATCTCAACAGTGTCGATGAGTTCTGCGAGCACGTCTGGAAAAAGGAGCGCAAACAACGTGGCAAGAAAGCTCCAAAAGCAGGGCTCGGGCTCGCTCAGGCACAGGCTCAGAAGAGCAGCCAGAATTTACAGACTTCAACCCAAATTCAGAATGATGGCCCAAAAGCAACACATGTTCCAATTCTGCCCAAAATACAGAGAAGCCAAGGCATGCGCGGGACCACCAGCATGGATAGCCAGAGCCCCAAGCCGAGTCCAAGCACCAGTTCGAAAGTCCCAAGTGCTCAGGCAACCCAGAACCAGAGTCAGGGAAAAAGAGGCAACTCATCAGCCCGAAGAACGCCAGCCAGCACGGCCAAGTGGAAACAGCTCCAGGAGAATAAGAGGGGACGCAACCGGCGCACCCACGAGCAACAGAGACCTCCTCGTAGTGTGTGAAGCAAACACACACATACACACACACACCCACACACACACACCCATCCATTCACTCATGCTGACATCAGTTCAGCAGCCCTCGTACATGTGTCTGTTGCAAACATTTAAACAAAAGCACAAAGATTTGTACTAGTTGGAGAAGTTTGTCACTGCTTTACCAGAGGAAGCACAATTACAGTGACGAAAACATTTATCGGTAATGTGTATAGTTGTGAACTGATACACCTTCCTGTACATAGAAACATTTCTAGAGTGTGTGAATCCCCTACGACTCATTACTCCTGGACTAAGAGAGGGGGATTTGCCATTTCCAAGACTGCTTCCTCTGCGGAAACATCTGTTGCGAAGTGGTCAAAAAACACTTCCATGGAAACCAAGATGGTTTATCCAGGAATAAAACCAGAACGTTGACTATTTACTCAAATTCTTCCTGGAGGATTGTACCTGTTCTACAACCATGGATCTGGAACAGACAATGTGGACTGCCTTTCAGCCAACAAGATAATTCTAAAAAAATAAAAAATAAAATAAAAATACTATGAGAACTGGAGTCTCGTCGCTCTGATTCATAATGACAGTGTTATAGGAGGAACTATAGCGGACACTGTATAGAAAAATAACTGGGTATCCATGCATACAAGACGTGGTTGGCCAAAACATAGGCATGTGTTGCTAACAGCCCGTCTGACCCTTGTAACCCTTTGACTTAAATGTTCGTCTAATTATTTGTTGTGTATTCATAATAAACGACTCACCGCCCAAATGGACTAAGAAGTCAAAACTTGTGGAAATGATTTGCCCTTAAGTCCAGAATTCAAATATGTTCTGCATGATATTTAATTGAATAAAAAATCTTGTTTTTTTTGTTTATTGGTTTTTTGTTTTTGTTTTTTTTTTTTCGAATTAAGTTGCATAACAAATCTATTAAACACAGAGTTTCTAACCACAGGGGGTCTTAAAGGAGAACTGAAGTTATTTTTAAACTTGCTTTATTTCTTAACTAATGTGTTATTTCGTTATGTTTTCGGTTTTAGTAACCTTATATTGGCAACTAACTGCAATTAAATATTATACTTATCGGCTTATTTGATTTTTAGCCATGTTGAATTTAGTTCGTTTGGTCCATGGCAGGCGTCGCTTATCCGCGCGATCTTCACGAGACTTGTGCGAGACTTCGAAACGTGACGTGTCAGCCAGGTGTCAGTGCCGCCATTTTGAAAACTGTTTTCCAAATGAAATATTGCACAAAAATGAGTTTAAATGACGATTACTGCCGACTTTTTTCAAACTTTCCTGATTGCTATCAAAACAAATAAAACTTCCGGCTTGATTACGTCAGCATTCGAAGGAGGGCGCGCGCGTCTTTTGACAATGTTGACAGATGTTGGTCACTAATGCCGCTTTTCCACTACCAACGCGGCTGAGTCGGGCTGAGCCGTGCCGTGCTGAGTCGAGCTGAGCGGGGCTGTTGGAGTTGCATTTCGACTACAACCGCGCTGAACCGTGCTGGCTGGAAGTGGGTGGACACATTGGGTGGAGTTAGCGAAAGTGGGTGGACGTCAGGTGATGTCGTTAGGCGGCGCAAACAGTGACATCAGTGATCTTTTAAGCGGTAGTCTCACGACCCGGATAGTAAACAATAAACATGGAGGACATGGAGTCGTTAGTGTTGCTGGTCTTGGTGCTGTGGCTTGTTGTCACCGACAACGCCAACAGATACTGGCAAGAGCGTATAGATGAGGCGAGGCGCATAAGGCTTCATAATTCTCGTAATTCGTAATTCTCCTTCTTCCGGGTTTACGGTGTTTACAGATCCCAGCGTGCTCGCGGGGCGTGTGTGGACACTCCTCCTCACCAATCAGTGCACAGGGGAGTGTCTCCTCACGCCCCCAGCCTCACTCAGCTCGGTTTAGCTCACTTCAGCCCCACTCCAAAACCGTGCGAGTTTTGGGGGCTGAGCAGGGCTGAAGCGAGCTGAGTCGTGCTGTTCTTAGATAGTCGAAACGCGAGCCGTGTCGGGCTGAAATGAGCTGAAGCGAGCTGAAGTGAGCTGAAAAAGGGTAGTGGAAAAGGGCCATTTGATTTCCGCTGCTTTGACATACGGACTGATATATTACATAGCATATTTCAAACACTCATAACTTGCTATAGCAGCGACAAAATAGCGATCAAAAATGCATTCCGATATTTAATAAAATGAGATAAATAGAATTTTGATAATAAAAAATTTGCCTTCAGTTCTCCTTTAAACATTCGACTTTTTAATTTCGTTTCAAATAAAACAAATGTCTTGTGCCAACTGTTGCATCGAAGGTGCTATGTTTGGTTATCGCTACATTATCAAAAAAAATTTATTTTTTAAGTTATTTTTATGCCTCATATAAATGTGCTCTTGCAGTCTATGTTGTAGCTTAGGCTGAAAGTGTAAATATATACAGTCAGACACCACATGACTATTTATTGCTGATTTTTAAAGGGTTACAGTTATTTTTGATATTGTAATGTTTGAGCTCAAATGTAAACAAAAGTGACTGAAATATAACAAAGCACATGGATGGACCAATAATCCTTGCCTTTTTTTTTCTTTTTTTTTTAGTTGAACATATTGTCAACACATTACTTCGACGAACCCAGAAACATGCAAAAATTTACTTTGATTTTTAAATATAATTTTTTTTCTGTCACTGACCTCTGTCTCTCTTTACTCTTCACATTTTCTCTGTAATGCCTCCAAAATTAATCTGTCTATATTTCTGTATTTGTCTGAATGTCTCATTCATGAAATTGCAAAATATTATGGAGCTATGAACAATTTATAAGAATGCCATTAGATGTGAGACTCCTGTAGAAATGTGTAGGCTAAACATTTGACTGACAGCCACTGAGTACGAACCGCATGTGCATTCGAACCCTAGTGTATCTCCTTTACTGTCAGTGTTTTGTGTGTGAAAACGTCCTTTCCATGAATATAAAAGATGTGAGACTATATACTATATATATATATATATATATATATATATATATATATATATATAATTTTTTTTTCATTTTAATAAGACAATAAAATACACGCCCCCTTTTTGTGCATTACAAAGCTGTAATCTTTTGTACAAATACCCCTGGAACTGTATGACGTTTCAATGCAATACAGAGTTCTCCCAGTGTTTCTTGTTTCTAGACATGTTTTGTCTGGTAGAGATGAGGAATCTAAGGGAGACAGGAGCTCTTATATCTGTCACTGTGTGTTTCTGGCATGTTTTCGGTTGTCTAAATAAATATTTCCTCTATCATTATATGTTGCTCTGTAATTTTTCTACATTCCTACGTTTCTTAGGCCCTGGTCACACTACAGCTCGCGATGGGTTTGCGAATACTTGGCGATGGAAAAATTGGTAGCATCGCCATCAATCGTGTGATGCAAGGCAAATGTTCTCTGAGCTTCGCGAGTTGTTTTTTGGTGTGTCTCCGCCTCATGAGTGGCCAACAACGTTGCAAAAAATTTCGATCAAAGTCCCTCACACACCAGAATCTGGTCTTCCCAGGCAGTCTCTTGTCCCAGCACTAACCAACTCTTTAAGGTGTATGGGTGCAGCGCCAATCTCCATTTCGATAGCCCTCGACCTCTTGCCTATACAGCTAGGGTTACAGTGGGGGAGATAGTCCTCTGGTAACCGCAAGAGTTTGACTTCCCCACTCACATCTGTATTGCAGCGTGCCTTGCCAGATGGTATTAGGTACCATTTTTATGAAGGTCTTTGGTATGACCTGACTGTGAGTAGAACTCACAGTCTCCCAGGCAAGAGGTGGACAGACTAACCAACTCGCGGTCTGCCAATGAACATAACAGTCATCAAAAGAGTCAGGTAACTTTTTGAACACCCTGGGTGCTAAAAGGTAAGAACCTTGAAGTAGTACGTCATTCCTCTGATATAAAGAAACCATCTGTGTTCCACATCCATTGGAATCATGTTTGTTTGCCACTCGCATAACATTTGGAAGAGCAGTTATTTCAAAAAGACATTTAGTTTTTCTTTAATCCAAAATGGAGTAGATTCTGCTTATCTTTTTTTTTGGAATCAGAAAATATCTTGTAAAGAACCCCACTAGTCAATCTGGTTCATGTACTGTCTTTTTTTGCTTGTTTTTCTACAAGCAACTGCACTTGCAGTCAGTATAACCAACTGGTGTGGGTCTTGCACCCTTTGTGAGTTGGACCCATGTCTTTGGCAATGGTCCACAGAGAAACTGTAACCATTTACCCCTAAAAAAAAACATCTTGGCAATAGTGTGACAACAGACAAGGGCACCTACTGCTGCGGGGTTCTAACTAGGCTTTTTCAGCATATCGGGTCGATACGCAATGTTTCCTTACCGCTCCGCCCACAATATTGCTGACACGGCTGTAAAAGTTGCCGCTACACTAATAAAGAAACTTGTCAATCTTGAAAATGTGCTCTTTTGTTTAACTTTTCCTTGTTATCCCAACGCGACAGTGACGGCATGTTGCCATGTGAATGTTCTACATTTGGACATACTCCACTCCCCGTCCACATTAACACCCAGTGCATAGCTGCCCGAGTATTTCCGTGTGGAGATTTGTCACTGATCATGCGAGTCCGGTTTACCTCCTTCCTTATGCTGTGTTTGTGGTAAAGTGCCATCTGTGTTAAGAGGCACTTACGTGTCATGCACGTAATCCGTGTTGGTCCCTGAGTTAGATCTGGATAGTCATTTGTTGTAATTGAATGGCTGAAGCTGAAAATAAAGCTGACACTTGGTGAACATCAACTGGTTGTTTTATTCTTATTCCATAAATATGTCACTAATGTAGTTGAATATTAATTATAATAAGTCTTCAATCAAAAACAATCGCAGCAACTTTTGGCAAAAAAAAAATATATATATATATCTCATTGACATTACCAAAACAGCGTGACTTTCAGGGAGGCCTGCAAATGCCAGGAAATGCACTAGAATTCATCTCTAAGCTGAGCATGTAGAACCCGTGAGCTTTCATGGGCCTAAGGTGGCCCCTGAACCCCCAACCGTTATGACTGGTGCCATTATGCTGATATTTTGGTCAAGTTAGAACATTTAAATTGTGTTTCAGACAGAAGGAGGCACTGATCTAGTGATGCGGTGTCAAAAATCTGGCCCCAGAGCCAACTGCAGCCCACAGACTGCAGACATCCCAACCTGACAAAATTCATTTCAGGGAGGTCCCCCTCTTTGGGGAAGGATTTTTTTTGGGGGGAGGGTGGGAATACGTTGCCGGGGGGTATGGGGGTACTCCCCCAGAAAATTTGGATTTGGTTGATGTGATTTCCTGCATTCTGGTGGATTTGGGGTGGCCTTTTGGAGATGAACAATGCCTGAATTCACTCAGTTCATTCAGATTCACAGCTGACACCCTGACTTGGGGACTTAGCTGCCCCCAACCCATAAACTATGATAACTACAATGTGCCATATATTAAGCTCCTTACTGATTGAATCTGGACCCCCCCCCCCCCCGCCCCCCCATAAATAAGGAAGGATGACCAAGATAGATAGAAATGTTCACCACAGAACATTGCTTTACTTAGATACTTAAACACAGATGAATATAACAGAACAATGAATGAATTGCATGAATGCAACTGTACATGTAGGCCTAGGCCTAAAGGGCTCTTTCCTTTCCTCTGTTCTATGCCTGTTCCTTTTGCAAGCTTTCATTGTATTTAGAGG
Source organism: Neoarius graeffei (assembly GCF_027579695.1). Lineage (NCBI taxonomy): Eukaryota > Metazoa > Chordata > Actinopteri > Siluriformes > Ariidae > Neoarius > Neoarius graeffei. Next base: position 50,886,665 of record NC_083589.1, read on the forward strand.
CTGCTTGCTTTGCAGATTTGAGCAATTTTCCAGACACCTCTGTGACAGTTCGTATGGGTGGGTGGAGCACAGAAGGACGGCAGGCCAGAACTGAGTTCACAAAACTCTTTTTATAGACCTCTTGCAGTCACGTGACCGGAATGTAAACAGCCGCCATCTTGTCAGTAAAAAACACAGCTGAATATTGCTGCACTCGTGTACAAAATGGATCAATTTCAACTGACGGACTACATGGCTCATTTTTCTAATGAACAGATAACTAGACATATGTCTAAAATAAATGGCCTACAGATTAGTGACCCTTATCGATTACCGGACGTAGTTTTCATGACCGTGTCAGTGGATATTGAACTGCCAGCGGAATACCCAGATGTGTATAATTACCTCATTAACTTTCCCTCGCTCTTCAGTGGTGAAGCCCTGCGTGCTTATAAATCTCTGGACAGTTATCTTTACAGAAATTCAGGATTTGTCAGCCCCCCTCAGATGTGGCATCTTGTAAACAAGAAAATAACAATCCTCATTGGACGGGTAAGTCACTTAAGTACAACCCCAATTCCAAAAAAGTTGGGACAAAGTACAAATTGTAAATAAAAATGGAATGCAATAATTTACAAATCTCAAAAACTGATATTGTATTCACAATAGAACATAGACAACATATCAAATGTCAAAAGTGAGACATTTTGAAATTTCATGCCAAATATTGGCTCATTTGAAATTTCATGACAGCAACACATCTCAAAAAAGTTGGGACAGGGGCAATAAGAGGCTGGAAAAGTTAAAGGTACAAATAAGGAACAGCTGGAGGACCAAATTGCAACTCATTAGGTCAATCGGCAATAGGTCATTAACATGACTGGGTATAAAAAGAGCATCTTGGAGTGGCAGCGGCTCTCAGAAGTAAAGATGGGAAGAGGATCACTAATCCCCCTAATTCTGCATCGACAAATAGTGGAGCAATATCAGAAAGGAGTTTGACAGTGTAAAATTGCAAAGAGTTTGAACATATAATCATCTACAGTGCATAATATCATCAAAAGATTCAGAGAATCTAGAAGAATCTCTGTGCGTAAGGGTCAAGGCCAGAAAACCATACTGGGTGCCCGTGATCTTCGGGCCCTTAGATGGCACTGCATCACATACAGGCATGCTTCTGTATTGGAAATCACAAAATGGGCTCAGGAATATTTCCAGAGAATATTATCTGTGAACACAATTCACCATGCCATCTGCCATTGCCAGCTAAAACTCTATAGCTCAAAGAAGCAGCCATATCTAAACATGATCCAGAAGCGCAGATGTCTTCTCTGGGCCAAGGCTCATTTAAAATGGACTGTGGCAAAGTGGAAAACTGTTCTGTGGTCAGACGAATCAAAATTTGAAGTTCTTTATGGAAATCAGGGACGCCGTGTCATTCGGACTAAAGAGGAGAAGGACGACCCAAGTTGTTATCAGCGCTCAGTTCAGAAGCCTGCATCTCTGATGGTATGGGGTTGCATTAGTGTGTGTGGCATGGGCAGCTTACACATCTGGAAAGACACCATCAATGCTGAAAGGTATATCCAGGTTCTAGAGCAACATATGCTCCCATCCAGACGACGTCTCTTTCAGGGAAGACCTTGCATTTTCCAACATGACAATGCCAAACCACATACTGCATCAATTACAGCATCATGGCTGCGTAGAAGAAGGGTCCGGGTACTGAACTGGCCAGCCTGCAGTCCAGATCTTTCACCCATAGAAAACATTTGGCACATCATAAAATGGAAGATACGACAAAAAAGACCTAAGACAGTTGAGCAACTAGAATCCTACATTAGACAAGAATGGGTTAACATTCCTATCCCTAAACTTGAGCAACTTGTCTCCTCAGTCCCCAGACATTTACAGACTGTTGTAAAGAGAAAAGGGGATGTCTCACAGTGGTAATCATGGCCTTGTCCCAACTTTTTTGAGATGTGTTGTTGTCATGAAATTTAAAATCACCTAATTTTTCTCTTTAAATGATACCTTTTCTCAGTTTAAACATTTGATATGTCATCTATGTTCTATTCTGAATAAAATATGGAATTTTGAAACTTCCACATCATTGCATTCTGTTTTTATTTACAATTTGTACTTTGTCCCAACTTTTTTGGAATCGGGGTTGTATTGAGACCCCGCTGGTCTCACTATCTCATCCGGAATGTTATGCATGCGATGGAAATCGCTACAAACCGTCATTTTCTGCTGGAAACCAATGTCCAGTAAGTCCATACGGTTGTAGTGGATATTGAAGTCCAGTACAGACGAACAACACGCAAAAATACACACAAAAAACATAAAAAAAATGTGCACAGGTAGGGAGAGCTTGTAGTCTGTCACTATTACTGTATATATGGTATACCTGATAGCAGCAATACATTTTGCATGCCTGTCAGGGTCCCGTGGCAGCCTACTGTCAAGTATATGTGAGCATCATGGGTTTCCCACACTTGAAAAGGAAGGACTCGGACACAGGATTCCACTCGTCTTATGTTTTATTGATTTTCAGTGGAGTTGACGTTGTAGTAGAATTGTATATGCTAGGGTTTTCCAGAAGAAAAGGTAGAAGTAGAAGTAGAAGCAGAAGTAGAAGTACAAGGCGGAAATATGGCGTTTGAGCGACAAGGTGGCGTCTGTTTACAATCTGGATCGGATGTGACGTCACATGCAAATGCTCCATTGTGACACTGTTCAGCATTACAGTCTCCCAGACACTGAGACACACGCACACACATCAGTCATCTGGTTGGGGAGAGAGCCCTCTCTGCTCTCGCTCTCTCTCCTTAAATAGGGCACGGTCACTGGGGAAGACACACAAACACATTAATTAACATCAGGTGCAGTGATTCTGCCACTTACCTTCCCTGACTCCGACCTCCGGTCACAGACCGACACTTGACCACGCCCCCGCTGCCACATACCCCCACTGCTTGACTCAGGCCGGGCGGCCGTCCGCCTGCAGCCGACTCCCCCCCCCCGACCATCTGCGCCCCTGGCCTGTGGATCACCTTGAAGTTAAAGGGTTGGAGTGCCAGATACCAATGGGTGATCCGTGCATTGGCATCCTTTATGCGGTGGAGCCACTGGAGGGGCGCGTGGTCCGAACAGAGGGTGAAAGGGCATCCCAGCAGGTAGTAACGGAGGGCGAGGACTGCCCACTTGATCGCCAGGCACTCTTTCTCAATGGTGCTGTAGCGCCCCTCACGCACCGACAGCTTCCTACTGATATACAGCACTGGGCGATCCTCCCCCTCCACCTCCTGGGACAAAACAGCCCCCAGCCCTCTGTCCGACGCATCCATCTGTAACAAAAAGGGGAGAGAAAAGTCAGGGGAGTGTAAAAGTGGCCCCCCACACAGTGCAGCCTTTACCTCAGAAAAAGCCCGCTGGCATTGCTCCATCCACTGGACCGGATCTGGTGCCCCCTTTTTAGTCAGATCAGTCAGCGGGCTGGTGACGTCCGAATAATTAGGTATAAACCTACGATAATAGCCAGCCAGCCCCAGGAACTGTCTCACCCCCTTTTTGGTCTTGGGCCTCCGGCAGGCCGCAATTGCTGCTGTCTTGTTAATTTGGGGACGCACCTGCCCATTGCCCAAGTGGAAGCCCAGATACCGTACTTTCACCTGCCCAATCGCACACTTCTTCAGGTTGGCTGTGAGACCCGCTCACCTCAGCGACCTAAGGACGGCCCTCAGATGTTGGAGGTGCCTCGGCCAGTCATTACTACAGATAATGATGTCGTCAAGGTAGGCGGCTGCATAGGTGGCGTGGGGGCGGAGGACCCTATCCATCAGCCGCTGAAACGTAGCGGGTGCCCCAAACAGCCCAAAAGGAAGTGTGACAAATTGGTGTAAGCCGAACGGTGTGGAAAAGGCCATTTTTTCTCGGGATAATGGAGTCAAGGGGATCTGCCAATAACCCTTTGTTAAATCCAGTGTCGAGTAAAAGCGAGCCATGCCTAGTCGATCGAGCAACTCATCAATACAAGGCATTGGATACGCATCGAATTTAGACACCGCGCTGACTTTTCTATAGTCTACACAGAACAAGGCTGACGGGTCGGTCCGGTTCTGTGTAGACTATATTGAGACGCCCCCGGGGGTGGCGTCTCAATGTGATGCTCTATGAGGTTGGTGCGGCCGGGCAGGGGCGAGAACACGTCCGAAAACTCGCTCTGCAACTGGGCAACCTCCATGAGTTGGGTCGGGGAGAGGTGGCCTCCACAAGGGACTGGAGAGGTACGTGATGCCAATGTTCCCTTTTGAACCAACGGCCCCAGCTCCGCCTTCTCCGGAACCACCGACACCAACACCACAGGGACCTCCTCGTTCCAGAGTTTGAGCAGATTGAGATGGTAAATCTGTAGCGCCCCACCCCTGTCCGTTCGCCTCACCTCATAGTCAACGTCCCCGACTCGCCGTGTGACCTCAAAGGGTCCTTGCCACTTAGTGACCAATTTGGAGCTCGATGTGGGCAACAGTACGAGTACTTTATCTCCCGGTGCGAACTCCCTAAGGTGTGTACCCTTGTCGTACAGGCGGGTTTGTCGTTCTTGGGCCTGCCGCAAATTTTCCTGAGTTAGGTGCGTGAGTGTGTGGAGTTTTGCGCACAGGTCAATAACGTATTGGATTTCATTTTTACTTGGTGAAGGTCCCTCCTCCCAATTTTCCCGCAGCACATCTAGAATGCCGCACAGCTTACGCCCATATAACAATTCAAATGGGGAGAACCCCGTGGAGGCTTGGGGGACCTCTCGCACTGCAAATAGCAAGGGTTCGAGCCATTTATCCCAATTACGTGCATCCTCACTTACGAATTTTTTTATTATATTCTTGAGTGTGCGATTGAACCATTCAACTAAACTGTCCGTTTGTGGGTGATACACGCTGGTGCAGATCGGCTTAATACCCAACAACCCATACAGTTCGTTCAGTGTACGTGACATAAACGAGGTGCCTTGGTCAGTCAGAATCTCTTTCGGGATTCCAACTCGGGAGATGACGCGGAAGAGCGCCTCCGCAATACTGCGTGCTGAGATATTGCGAAGAGGCACCGCTTCTGGGTATCGTGTTGCATAGTCCACCAGAACTAATATAAAGCGGTACCCTCGTGTTGACCGATCTAATGGCCTGATGAGATGCATCCCAATTCTTTTGAACGGGGTCTCGATTAATGGGAGAGGGCGCAAAGGCGCTTTTGGAATGGCCGCTGGGTTTACTAACTGGCATTCGCGGCACGCCGTACACCACTTACGGACATCGCCGCGAATCTCTGGCCAATAGAACCGGGCCATTATTCGGGCTAGTGTTTTATCCTGCCCTAAGTGTCCATCCATGGGATTAAAGTGAGCCGCCTGGAATACCAATTCCCGGTGGCTCTTCAGAATCAAAAGCTGCATGACTTGCTCTTTAGTCTGAGTGTCCTGCATCACTCGGTATAATCTATCCTTCATAATTGCGAAGTAGGGGAAGGATGGGATGGCGTTTGGCTGGAGCGTTTGACCATCGATTACTCTCACTTGGTCAAACGCATGCCGCAGAGTCTTGTCTTGCGACTGCTCTAATGGAAAATCCATGAGGGATTCCCCAATAGAGAGAGGAGGAGCCGGCGGTTCCTCACTCTGACACGGAGATGACGTAGATGGCTCTGTGACAGCTGCTCCCGCCAACACAACACTGGGACCTCCCCCTGTTAAACTATGGCAGGACCAACTCTTCACTAGATGACTCATTAACTCCCCAAATCCCAGCCAATCAGTCCCAAAAATTATTGAGTGGGTAAGGCGAGGATTAACCGCCACCTTTACTATAAATTTTTCCCCTCGAAAAAGAATGTGGACCGACACTAGAGGGTAGTTGTGAACATCCCCGTGCGTACACAACACCTTCACCAATTGTGCTCCCCCCAATGCCTCATCTTGCACCAGGCTTTGGTGGATTGAGGTCTGATTACAACCAGAATCCACCAACGCCTGATATGTATCCCCTTGGATACTCACCAGTATGCGATACGCTCCAGCCCAATCGAGGGCGACTCCTGGCACGTCGGGGATCCAAACCACCGTGCCCACCTCCATTACTGAGCACTGCTGTTGGAGGTGGCCCGGCTCCCCGCAGTGCCAGCAAACCGGCCCGGGCTTCCTCTCTGCACTAGTGCTCTGGGGCTCACTCACCTGAGGGGGGGGAGAGACAGACACAGAAGGGAGAAACGGGAGGGCAACGCGGGTGCGGCGGACCGGCTAGGGTTGCGCCGGCCCCCGCCTCCGCGGTGGGGGAATGGGGCGAGGAGGAGACACAGAAGGAGGGGGAGAGAGAGAGAGAGGAGAGGAGAGAAGAGGTTGTCTGCTGTCCTGCCATTGGGACAGCCGCCAAATGGTCCTCCACCAGCTCGATTGCCTGATCCAGTGATGCTGGGCGGTGGCACTGGACCCACTCTGCGGTTCCTGCTGGTAAACACGCGATGAACTGCTCCAGTACCACCTGGTCGATGAGTCCCTCGGCATCGCGGTTGTCGGCCCTCAACCACTGCCAGCAGGCGTCCCAGAGTTGCTGGCCAAACGTGAACGGCCGGCCGAATTCCTCCAAGCACAAAGCGCGGAAGCGCTGACATTGTTGCTCGGGGGTGCGCCCCACACGCTGGAGGACGGCCCGGCGAAGGTCCGCATAGGCCAGCCGGCAGTCGTCGGGGAGCTGTAGCGTGGCCAGCTGCGCCTCTCCCGTTAGCAGGGGGAGGAGGCGCGCCATGTGCTGTTCCACCAGCCACCCCGAGGTCTCTGCTACCTGCTCAAAGAGCATGAGGAAGGCCTCAGGGTCATCCTGCGGGCCCATCTTCGTTAGGATGAGGGGGGAAGGGCCCGCGGCGGTGGAGTTGGTGGACCCAGCTGACGCAAGGAGGTGCCGGAACGCCCGACGATCTTCCTGTTGCGCTAGCACCAGGGCCTTGAGCCGTTGTTCTTGCTCCTTTCGGAGGGCAAGCAGCGCCTGGTGCTGGCTCTGTTGGGCCGTGGTGAGGGCGTGGATCAGGTCTGCGAAGGGGGAGGACTCCATGGGGCTGTTCTCTTCTGTGCTCGGTCCCGGGTTTCGGCACCACTATATATGGGTGGGTGGAGCACAGAAGGACGACAGGCCAGAACTGAGTTCACAAAACTCTTTTTATTGTGACACTTTTCAGCGTTACACTCTCCCAGACACTCAGACTCACGCACACACATCAGTCATCTGCTTGGGGAGAGAGCCCTCTCTGCTCTCGCTCTCTCTCCTTAAATAGGGCGCGGTCACTGGGGAAGACACACAAACACATTAATTAACATCAGTCATCTGGTTGGGGAGAGAGCCCTCTCTGCTCTCGCTCTCTCTCCTTAAATAGGGCGCGGTCACTGGGGAAGACACACAAACACATTAATTAACATCAGGTGCAGTGATTCTGCCACTTACCTTCCCTGACTACGCCCTCCGGTCACAGACACTTGACCACGCCCCCGCTGCCACATACCCCCACCGCCCGACTCAGGCCGGGCGGCCATCCGCCTGCAGCCGACTCCCCCCCCCGACCATCTGCGCCCCCGGCCTGTGGATCACCTTGAAGTTAAAGGGTTGGAGTGTCAGATACCAATGGGTGATCCGCGCGTTGGCATCCTTTATGCGGTGGAGCCACTGGAGGGGCGCGTGGTCCGAACAGAGGGTGAAAGGGCATCCCAGCAGGTAGTATCATGGGTTTCCCACACTTGAAAGGGAAGGACTCGGACACAGGATTCCACTCGTCTTATGTTTTATTGATTTTCAGTGGAGTTGACGTTGTAGTAGAATTGTATATGCTAGGGTTTTCCAGAAGAAAAGGTAGAAGTAGAAGCAGAAGTAGAAGTAGAAGGTGGAAATATGGCGTTTGACCGACAAGGTGGCGTCTGTTTACAATCTGGATCGGATGTGACATCACATGCAAATGCTCCATTGTGACACTTTTCAGCGTTACAGTCTCCCAGACACTGAGACACACGCACACACGTCAGTCATCTGGTTGGGGAGAGAGCCCTCTCTGCTCTTGCTCTCTCTCCTTAAATAGGGCGCGGTCACTGGGGAAGACACACAAACACATTAATTAACATCAGATGCAGTGATTCTGCCACTTACCTTCCATGACTCCGCCCTCCGGTCACAGACCGACACTTGACCACGCCCCCGCTGCCACAACTTCCACCTCGTAGTACTCTGTGTCAATAAACTTGTTAATCTTACAAGACATCGGATTCACACGTGTTTGGTGAGACATCTGACTCCTAAATTCTGTCTTGATATGACGCACCATGCTGAATGCCCTTTCCACATCACAGTTAGAATTTGGCAGCACCAATAGCAGCTTCATCAGCTGAGAGAGCTCCCTGAATCTTACCTGCCCTGGGCTCACAGATGTGACTTTGGACAGCTTCCCCCAGAGCTCATCAACTGGTAAATTCTTATAATTTGGCACCAGTGCTTCCAGGTTAGATAAGACATAATCCAAGACTTCTAAATGGAGTTGTTCTCTGGCATCTGCCTTCATTACATTTGGAAATCTCTCTGCCAAAGTCAAAATCTGCTCTGGTTTCACATCATCATGGTTCTCAGGATTGACCACTGACAGATTCGTCAAGATTTAATCTCTCACTGGGAATTTTTCCTTTTTTTTTTTTTTTTAAAGCTTCTGACGTAGAATGTTCTTGCATCTTTGTAGAATTGCTTTGTCTTGTGACTGGAGAGTGCTGATTTTCACATCGGAAAATCACATATTTGATGGAAGATGGATGTGTTAATAGTACCTGAAGATACAGTATTAATTGATCAGCGTAAATTTTGCTCATGTTGTGAGAGAATCTCTTTCAGAGCCTATAAACACAGAAAACTCAGATGAGTTAGTTGAGAGAGATAACAGGATGGCGTGTCCATTCATTTGATATTGAAATCATGTTTTTAGATGCAATATAACATCACACGTGTTTCAGTGGACAAAAAGGCAAGGACAAGATTCAGAAATACACAGGGAAGTTTATAAATTATAAATTAATTTTGCAATGGCTTTTTCCTTCACTCCAATCCCGTGATTATTGTAGACACTTTACCTTAAAATTTCAAACAGGTTCAATTCACCTGAAAATCAGCTCTCTGTAAAGGGACACCGCAAGAAGATGATAGGGTTTGGAATTTTGGAAAAAAAAATCTTGTACGTATGGTTGCAGAGATACGATTATTTTAGTAAAAATAAATAAATTAATAAATTAATAAATAACGGTAATTACGCGGTGACCCCACACCCACACACACCTCTACTTAACGTTGTAGCACAAAATAGAAACGGTGTGCATGGTCCTAATTGGTTCTGTTTGAACCAGAAAAGGTTGTAGTTTTATGAGCGACTTAGTTTTTGAGGTGAATCCGAACAAATTCCTGGCAGTTGTGCGCCACCTGCTCCTGCAGCTCCAGCACTCAAAGGGAAAGTAATTTATTGCCATTATTGAGCCTTCTGCCGAGCAAGTGAGCTTACAAAGATGACGATTTCAAAGAGACACTGCTTTATCATAACTGTGAAAGTTGAACACCAAATCAGTTACAAAAAAAACCCTGATGATTTGTACCATGCATTAATTTCCTGGGTTCCAGAAAACAGCTGGAGCAGCGGCTGCTCTTCTTCATGCTCTATGCACTCACTGACTGGTCGATAGGTCCGGGATGAAGATTGTTCGCTTGCTCTAGATTCTGTGAGATTTTATGTAATTTGCGGGCATCAGGGAGCCGCTATCAATATGCAGGAGACTCCCAGAACTTCCAGGAGACTTGGGATGTCTGAGACTGATGTTAGCTGCTCCATGGCTTCTTTATGTGAATATAAGACTGGTGGCGGGCGGCACAGTGGTGTAGTGGTTAGCGCTGTCGCCCCACAGCAAGAAGGTCCAGGTTCGAGCCCGGTGGCCGGCGAGGGCCTTTCTGTGCGGAGTTTGCATGTTCTCCCCGTGTCTTCGTGGGTTTCCTCCGGGTGCTCCGGTTTCCCCCACAGTCCAAAGACATGCAGCTTAAGTTAACTGGTGACTCTAAATTGACCGTAGGTGTGAATGTGAGTGTGAATGGTTGTCTGTGTCTATGTGTCAGCCCTGTGATGACCTGGCGACTTGTCCAGGGTGTACCCCACCTTTCGTCCGTAGTCAGCTGGGATAGGCTCCAGCTCGCCTGCAACCCTGTAGAACAGGATAAAGCGGCTACAGATAATGAGATGAGATGAGATGAGATGAGAAGACTGGTGGCCTGCTGGCCAAATAATTGCAATTTTTCCTAAATCACCAGAAGGTGGCAGCAGAATTAACTTCAAAAATGAGCTTTTTTCTCTTCCTGCACATTCAAATTAATTTACAGAAGGAACAGGATAAAGTGGCTAGAGATAATGAAATGAGATGAGATGAGATGAGATGAGATGAGATGAGATGAGATGAGATGAGATGAGATGAGATATGAGATATTTAGTTATAGCGCCAGGCAAAAATAACAACGTTGACAGTGAGAAGGCAGAGTGTTTTTACCAGGCGTTTGCAAAAACGTTTGAGCAAGCCAAACTTGCCTTCTTCTCTGTGTTAGTGTACTACGCTCCATGGCTATGGCATTCACTGCTTGGACAATTGTAGGACCCTGTAGGACCTCTGTACATATTACACCTACAGTTACGGGCATTATTTCATTAGAAGCCAGGAGCTAATGCGTCACTTTGTTCAGGATATGACCCACATTTGCCAGAGGACCAGATGAATGAACCATATCAGATCTTGTGTTCAGGTGTAGACAGCATGGCTTGTTGCACAGAGCTCTATGAGCCTGGACCACCAGTGAGATCATTAGTGTCTCTACCACTTTTGCCACTGCAGGTGCCATTTTATCAGGTCATGCACTTTTAAACATGCGCAAATAATAATAATAATAATAATAATAATAATAATAAGTTCAACTTATATAGCGCCTTTCAAGAAACCCAAGGACGCTTTACAATTATAGACAAAGAAAAAAATAATAACAATAAAAAATAATAAATAAATAAATGGGCTCTAATGATGACCTTCTGGCTGCTGCAATGTTCCAATGGCTGATTATCAACACAATCCACCAGGGTCAGCTCGTGAATCAAGTTCAGAGGGTCAGAATCAGTGAGATTAGATCAGTGTTTGCTTCCCCAAACATTCATTTGATGGTGCTAATTTAACAGAAGCACAATCAGTAACAGAACACAAATAGTTAGAGTTAGAGTTTTTGAATGTACTTTTTCCGTTCCTGGCAAGACGACAGGGAAAATGATGAACATGACGTAGCAGGGAGCACAAGGTCACAGTTATGAGGTAACTTTGTTATTTGCGGACAAGCACAAGGAAAGGCCGAACTGATAGTCATCACCATCACAATATAGCAAGGAATTATAATAAACTGCTATCAGGATATACTATCATAGCCGGTATTTATGACGCTATCAGTACATAATTAGTTTCTTCGACATTCTCAGAAAGCAAAATACATTATTGTACCTTTAGGGCTACAATGGCTTGTCACTGGGGAAGTACCTTCTAAGGGAGTGTTTCTCAACCAGTGGGCCGTGACCCATTAGTGGGCTGCAAAGTGCTATTTAGTGGACCGTGAATTTTTTCAAGTTTGAAGCCATACTAAATAGTTCAGGATGTCGTAGGGTCCCAAATCCAGTAGCTGGTTTGCTGTACACTTTTCAAGTGGAATAAATGCATTTGTGGGTAAATTAAGAAGAACAAGCCTTTATTTTGTCATATTTAACCCGCACATGCACAGCAAGAGAGAGAGAGAGAGAGAGAGAGAGCGCACCGGGCTGAATAAATAAATAAATGCATTTGTGGGTAAATTATATGGATCTGTGATGCCTGCTGTCAGAGAAGAGCAGGGAGGATTGAGAATTGGTGTGGTTTGTTTACACCCGATACTAAAACTTGTAGCGTCCTAGCAACTAGAGCCCTGCACTCCCGCAGGAGTCCCGTGGGACCCGACGCAAAGCAGTGCAATGTACAATATTCTTAATATCCACTGTAGATTTTGGTAGGTGTGTTGGGTATCTCTGTAAAGCCTCAGCTGCGCATGCCGCCTGGCAACGCGCACCCTCACTACGTGCGCTAGGTGAAGGATCGGTCAGTGGAGAGCTCAGCTAAGCTCAGCATGTTTAATTCCCCAAGCCAATGACAAGAACTTTCGTGGGAAATAACGCGAATGTCTGCATCATGCAGGATTTGCGGGCGGGAGCGGGACAAAATATGGCAGGCGCGGGCGGAAGCGGGACTGAAAATCATAATTCTTTGCGGGAGCGGACGGGAGCGGGATTGCACAATACGGGAGCGGGCGGGAGCGGGACTGAAAATTCTGTCCCGCGCAGACCTCTACTAGCAACCTTCTCAAAGATGCGTACAAAAAGCCCAGAAACTCCTATTTACCCAGGCAAAAATGATACAGGATTTATCTTGTAGTGTCCTAATCAACAGATCTTTAACCCAGCCATTAAAGAGATGTTGGGGAACTCAACAGATGGATGATTTTCCAACTCATAATGAATGAATGAATGAATGAATGAATGAATAACTTTATTTGAACACGATAAGTTGATCAGCAGAGCTGGTGGGGTCTTGTACAGATACAAATAATTACAAATGCAAAAGACTAAAAATATATGCAATCTTAAAAAAACATTTAAATCTGTTGATTATCTGTTAATTATCTTCACATTAAGTTAATTAATAGTATGCATAACTATTGTCTTTGTATTTAGTTCCGGCTACAATAGGATCAAAATGTATTCTACGAATGTCAAATTTAGCTCGTACATTTTTCTTTCATAGGAAAAATCCTTCTTTGTTAGCGTGTAAGGATCTATCCCATTGAGTGGTTTCTATATCCACTTCTTTTGAGTGGACTTCTTGATTTTAATAACTTGCTTGTTTGCTGAACACAAACATGGCAATAAGTTCTTGTGTTAATGGACTAGACTCCACTTTTGGATCATTAATCCCTTTTGACTGAGAATGCCCTGCATGCATGGTTTTATGTTGGCTTCTGGCACATCCATACAATTTTACATAATTTAAAAGTTTGTTTTTATTGCATTTATTTAATTCCTGTGCTCCCATCTGTGACAGGGAGTGATGCTGCATTCCATTAATACATGTTACCATAGGTTATTAGATTCTAATAGAATAAATGAGCCAAAATAATTGGGGATCATTTTTAATGGGCCCCGACTCGTTACAAGTATGAATTGATGGGGCTTAAAGCAGAAAAGGTTGAGAACCCCTGATCTAAAGTACTTATTTGTACCATTTATATACTGTTTGGGAACGTATATGTAACTTCTTGACCCTAAAAAGGTACACATAGTTACCTTGAGATCCAATAATGAGCCCTAGGGGGTACATTAGTGTGGATTGTACCTTGGGGAAAGAAATGGACTCTTACTGTACCCCTAGTTCTAACAGTATAGAGGTCTTTTGTCCTGTTGAACAGGGCTGTCTCACAAGCTGTGGCTTCAGAAAAAATAAATGAAGGAATCCCTAAAATATATCAGATATTAGTATAAATACGGAGGTGATTATAGGAAATTCCGTGCACTAATTGGTCGAGAAATTCAAACTATTTCTCGAAAATCACCTCCAGCGGCTCAGCAAAATGGCAGCCAATCACTTTGTCACCGTAAGTGAGGAAGAATTACACATTATGAAAGAAAATGCTGTTCCTAAAAGCATTAAAAGATGCTATGAAGTTTGGTCTAAAACTATTCAAAGGTAAGGTGTAATTGTGATTTATTTTATCGATTTTAAAAAAAAGTCTTTTATGTGAATCGGTATAGATAAGTGACACAAGTCTGCACAAAAGTGGCATGCAAATGTAATGTGAAGATTGAAGAGTGCTTATATTTAGTATAACCGCAGTGTGACGTTTCACACTGTGTATCACTCCGCTCTTCTGTGTTCACCACACAAAATTCCACTTCCTAGTTCAGAATTTTTCTGACAGTAGAGATAATGACATCATAGCAGGCATTGCAGACAAAACCTTTTTTTATGAATGTATTTTTTTATTTAGTGGACCGAAAGCTACTGAATTCAAATCACTGACTTCAAATTTTATTAGTTTTTTTTAATAGAACAATTAATTAATTTAGGGCCACATGGCCCTAAATTCTCCGCTATTTTTTCCTGCTTCACCATGACCCAATTCAAGATACTACATCATGCATCATGTGGTGGGCTTTCCCCGTTTGCACAAGACATTTTGGGATACAAATTTGAAACAGGAGAGAAAAATGGAGGATGTAAGTGTGCGAATGAAACGTGAAAAACTGACTACGGTAACGGAAAGCGAGAAGAAAAAGACGTTATGTTGTGAAGGAAAGGAAACGCAGGACCAAACTACTAAATATCGGCGGTCAGCGAGCACCTCGGTGTGATCAGCTGTTCGTTTAGCGACAGAATGATGTCACTGTCAGTGCACGGTCAAAGGTAAACCTGCGCATGCGCACACGGACTTCCTCTGTCTGCTTGACTGCACGAAGTGAGTGATTTCATGCGCATTATTTGCTTGGGAATCCCCTCAAATTAAATAACTTCCCAGACACAGAATGGCCTGATACTTTGTGAGATATTACAGAAATAAACAAATATCACAATGACCACATTTCAGAGGGAACTAAATTTCACTGATTTTATGAAATCAAAAGGCCGTCTCTCTTGAACAGGAACGTACAAACTATTGTGAGCTCGTTAGCCAGCTAGTCGGTGTAGCAACTTCTGGATCTATTTCCACTAGTGCAGCAAAAATAAACTAAACATATGGCCGGATTGTGTCCAAAATGTCAGTTACTCAATATAAATTTTTTTGTTTATAGAATCATTGTATAAAAAGAATATTGCGCTTGTAATCATGTGGCTACACTGAATATCAGCACAGCTGTGATTACTTACAGCACTTGGCCTTCGGCTTCATGCCTATGGCCGACTCACAGCCTTGCTGATATTTGATATAACCACACTCTTATTCATGCAATATTTCCATATATATATATATATATATATATATATATATATATATATATATATATATATACACACACACACTACCGTTCAAAAGTTTGGGGTCACTTTGAAATGTCCTTATTTTTGAAAGAAAAGCACTGTTCTTTTCAATGAAGATCACTTTAAACTAATCAGAAATCCACTCTATACATTGCTAATGTGGTAAATGACTATTCTAGCTGCAAATGTCTGGTTTTTGGTGCAATATCTCCATAGGTGTATAGAGGCCCATTTCCAGCAACTCTCACTCCAGTGTTCTAATGGTACAATGTGTTTGCTCATTGCCTCAGAAGGCTAATGGATGATTAGAAAACCCTTGTACAATCATGTTAGCACAGCTGAAAACAGTTGAGCTCTTTAGAGAAGCTATAAAACTGACCTTCCTTTGAGCAGATTGAGTTTCTGGAGCATCACATTTGTGGGGTCGATTAAATGCTCAAAATGGCCAGAAAAATGTCTTGACTATATTTTCTATTCATTTTACAACTTATGGTGGTAAATAAAAGTGTGACTTTTCATGGAAAACACAAAATTGTCTGGGTGACCCCAAACTTTTGAACGGATATATATATATATATAAATATATATATATATATACATACTAGGGCGGCACGGTGGTGTAGTGGTTAGCGCTGTCGCCTCACAGCAAGAAGGTCCTGGGTTCGAGCCCCGGGGCCGGCGAGGGCCTTTCTGTGCGGAGTTTGCATGTTCTCCCCGTGTCCGCGTGGGTTTCCTCCGGGTGCTCCGGTTTCCCCCACAGTCCAAAGACATGCAGGTTAGGTTAACTGGTGACTCTAAATTGACCGTAGGTGTGAGTGTGAATGGTTGTCTGTGTCTATGTGTCAGCCCTGTGATGACCTGGCGACTTGTCCAGGGTGTACCCCGCCTTTCGCCCGTAGTCAGCTGGGATAGGCTCCAGCTTGCCTGCGACCCTGTAGAAGGATAAAGCGGCTAGAGATAATGAGATGAGAGATGAGATATATATATACTAAAATGCCTTCATACAAACAGAAACATGGTGATATGGTCAGTACTTTGGACTAAATTCAGTCTACTTTAAAGAAGAAAGAAAGAAAGAAAGAAAGAAAGAGAAAGAAAGAAAGAAAGAAAGAAAGAAAGGTCTCTTTGAACATGATGCAGTAATCCTATTTCACCACTAGGTGGTAGGCAATAACTTGGAATATGGAATAGTGCTTTCCATAAGTACAGTATTCATCTTTTGGCACTCTTTTCACATTGTGTAGTGTTACTACCTGTTACTGAAATGTACTTAACAGGGACAATTTGTCATGAATCTACACAAAACAGCCCATAATATTCAAGTGGGGGAACTGTTACAAAATTCTTTACAAATGAAACGTAAAAAGAAGAAGAAGAACTGTATTTATCAAACATTCACTTAAGCACAGTGAAATTGTGTTTAACCCATCTGAAGCAGTGAACACACACATGTGAGCAATGAGCGCACACACACACACACACACACACACCCAGAGCAGTGGGCAGCTATGCTACAGCATCCGGGGAGCAGTTGGGGGTTAGGGGCCTTGCTCAAGGACACTTCAGCTTAAGGCTATCCTGTGTCAGCCTAACCGCATGTCTTTGGATTGTGTGAGAAACCAGAGCACCTGGAGGAAACCCACGCAGACATGGGGCGAACATACAAACTCCACACATAAAGGCCCCCATCAGCCACTGGGCTCAAACCCAGAACCTTCTTGCTGTGAGACGACAGTGCTAACCACTACACCACCATGCCGTTACAGTTATGATGGCATATTTGTTTGCCCCTGTTCCATTAAAACCTCTAAATTAGTTCAGTTTCTATCAGAAATCACATACACCAGAGTGATTCAGAACCAAGAACCTGAATGTTAGAATGGTCCTGTCAAAGCCCAGAGAATGTGTGGAAACACTTGAAAATCACTGGTCTTCAGTGGTCTACACCCAATCTAACAGAGACTGAACAATTTTGTTAGGAATAATGGGCAAAAAAATTTAAATTAAATTAAAAAGAAAAAAAGAAAAAATACAGATGTGTAAAGGCATTAGAAACACCCCAGCTGTAATTTCCACCATGTAATGACTCAAGGGGGTGAATAGTTATGCAACTAACAAATGTGTTTTTTTTTATTTAATATCCAATTATGATTTTTTTTTATTTTAGATTGTAACACTACAAAATGTGGAAAAGCTCAAGAGGGTGAATACTTGTGAAAAATACTGTAAATGTACTGTATACACAGATGTATAAAGTACTGGAGTAGAGGAGTGGAGTAGAAGTACAAGTACTACCATATATCAAAAAAGTGACTTGAGTAGAAGTTGAAGTGTTCTTTAAACACCATACTTAAGTGGAAGTACTAAAGTATTCAAAATGTTTTGTACTTAAGTATTGCAAGTAGAAGTATTTTAAAAATTACTACTCAAGTACTGAAAGTAAAAGTACAAGTCTCATCTCATTATCTCTAGCCACTTTATCCTGTTCTACAGGGTCGCAGGCAAGCTGGAGCCTATCCCAGCTGACTACGGGCGAAAGGCGGGGTACACCCTGGACAAGTCGCCAGGTCATCACAGGGCTGACACATAGACACAGACAACCATTCACATTCACACCTACGGTCAATTTAGAGTCACCAGTTAACCTAACCTGCATGTCTTTGGACTGTGGGGGAAACCGGAGCACCCAGAGGAAACCCACGCGGACACGGGGAGAACATGCAAACTCCGCACAGAAAGGCCCTCGCCGGCCACGGGGCTCGAACCTGGACCTTCTTGCTGTGAGGCGACAGCGCTAACCACTACACCACCGTGCCGCCACAAGTACAAGTATTGTGTATATTAAAGAAAGCAGTCAAAAGTTTGAATATCATATTGTTTATATTATTTCAAACATTTAAAGTTAAGGGCACAATTTCTTTGGCTGAAGCAGCAGTACAAGGACATAAAAGGCCATACAAGTGTTTATGAAAAAAAAAACACTATTAAAATATCTCAAAAGGCCAGGGGGGTATTTCAAGAATACGGCTAAGTGACAAACCTGGGTAAGTTAAGCCTAATGGTAAACCTTATAATAGAACAGCCTGGAAGCATCCTTCTCACAAAGCCAAAGGGCTCTTCCATCACCAGGTTAACCACTGCCTCCAGGTTAACTTACTCAGGTTTGTCTCTTAATCAACTACTTTCAATAACCCCCAGTAGGCCACATACAAGTATTTATGTAAAAACACGTGAGTAGAGCACCTTACAACACCTGAGCTCTTTGCAAACAAAAACAGATGCCCCCACAGCATCCCTCCCTTCTCTTCCCTGCTTGTGCTTTTTTCCCCTCCACAGTGTATTCCCTTCTTAAACTGGTATGCATAAAGCAGTCAGTTAGGGAGTTAGAAATCTTTTGTTTCATCTCAAAAGTAGTTGGTTTTCAAAATTGGAGTCATTCAGTCTCACTCTTCTTTGGCTAAAGACTAATCCTGCGATACTAAAAAGCCTCTTGGCTGCTGATGCTGGAAGGGGTGTGTTTAACCTAACAGACATCTTACACAGGGCGGCACGGTGGTGTAGTGGTTAGCGCTGTCGCCTCACAGCAAGAAGGTCCGGGTTCGAGCCCCGTGGCTGACGAGGGCCTTTCTGTGCGGAGTTTGCATGTTCTCCTCGTGTCCGCGTGGGTTTCCTCCGGGTGCTCCGGTTTCCCCCACAGTCCAAAGACATGCAGGTTAGGTTAACTGGTGACTCTAAATTGAGCGTAGGTGTGAATGTGAGTGTGAATGGTTGTCTGTGTCTATGTGTCAGCCCTGTGATGACCTGGCGACTTGTCCAGGGTGTACCCCGCCTTTCGCCCATAGTCAGCTGGGATAGGCTCCAGCTTGCCTGCGACCCTGTAGAACAGGATAAAGCGGCTAGAGATAATGAGATGAGATGAGACATCTTACACACAGCTGGAAAAGACTTGAGCAAGTCCATGTTATCTGCTGAACAGGACAAGTACGCATCTAGCTGTTTGGTGCCGTCTTGTGCCTTTGAACCCCTCATGCCAGAAAAAAAGTCGTCTTCATCAGATGAGCTGACCTGTTGACCTCACCAGACTGCAACGAGAAGTCTTCAATGTGTTGTTTGATATAGTCCATTCCTAAAATATAAGAGTGCATTATAAACAATAATAGTTTCAACCAGTCGTGACAGTAACCACAGATTTAACATGACAACATTGTCAGTAAGAAATAATGATTTTAATGGAAATGACGGCTTTATACAGGCTAAGAAAGGTCTAATGCACTACTAATATACATGTTAATAAGCACTTGGTGTATGATTAATATGTGAATCTTAATTGAAAGTGTTCCCTTTCTTACCTATTTTGATTGTCTCATCTTCCTGTGTCCAATTTGTCCAGAACTTTGGAAGCAGAATAGCAGTGGCCACCAGCTCTGGGTCTTCCATCATAGGGCCAAAGCGATCCTCAATGCCCACCTGCAGAGCATCGACAAGGGGCTTGCAGTATTTTAGCAGTAGCTTGATCCCTGTTCAGCTTAATTTTCAGGAGCTTGACGGTTGGGAGCAGCCACCCCATCTGGACACTGGTTTCAGCTTGCAAGATGTTAATTGCTTGGGTGACTGGAGTCATCACAACAGCAAACTCTGACAGGAAAGCAAGTTCGGCTGGATTAAACCTGTGATGAAGACAAGAACATATTTCATTAACACACAGGATTAGGTGTTAGGTGATTAGGTGTAACAATAAGAGACAAAAAAAACAGCATTGCTACATGATCGGCTCATTATCATGCAATGGAATGGTTCATCATTCAATGTTAATAATTCAATTCAATTGTTGTACAAGTAGACAATATGTACCAGAATTGAGCTTGAGAGAAAGAGTACAATATGATTTTTTTAAAACTTATATGGGAACGTTCAAATCTGTGCAGACAACTCTCATGGCTGCCTCTCCCTTCTCTTTGATGATCCTGAGCAGTCTCTCCACAGCCATGAACACAGAGTTCCACCTTGTTGCAACCGGTCGCACAAGCTGGAGGGAGCAAGCATCTTCCACAGTTTCAGCTGCTATTGAGGATCTTGACCACTTATTCCAAAGTGCATTGCACTTGCCAAATGTTGAATAGTATAATTTCTTGTACGTGTCATTGGACACTGCCTTGCTGGCATTGGTAGTGGCTAATAGGTTAAGAATGTGGCTTGCACAACTCTGGTGCTTTGGAAGCTGGAACTCAAAGCCAGTGGCGGCTCCTGAATTTTTTTTCAGGGGGGGCAATTTTCCCCCGTTATGTCTACACGGACCATAAATGTCCACAGGACTGAAGTAAATTGACCTAGGTAGCAAGTCAATTGGGGCCGGCACAGTGGTGTAGTGGTTAGCGCTGTCGCCTCACAGCAAGAAGGTCCGGGTTCGAGCCCCGTAGCCGGCGAGGGCCTTTCTGTGCGGAGTTTGCATGTTCTCCCTGTGTCCGCGTGGGTTTCCTCTGGGTGCTCCGGTTTCCCCCACAGTCCAAAGACATGCAGGTTAGGTTAACTGGTGACTCTAAATTGACCGTAGATGTGAATGTGAGTGTGAATGGTTGTCTGTGTCTATGTGTCAGCCCTGTGATGACCTGGCGACTTGTCCAGGGTGTACCCCGCCTTTCGCCCGTAGTCAGCTGGGATAGGCTCCAGCTTGCCTGCGACCCTGTAGAACAGGATAAAGCGGCTAGAGATAATGAGATGAGATGAGCAAGTCAATTGGCTGAACTTGTTTTTGCCTGGTAAATTCAGATATCAATATAGACAATATCTCTTCTCTCCACTAGGTGGCAACACTGAACAAGTTAAAGGTGGCAAACTAAGGAAGCTTCATTGTGAAGCCTTCAAAGCAAAACATTTGGCATCACAATCAATTAATATTACATTACTCATTTATTTTCTCATATTATTCCAGTATTCTATAATAAGTAGACACAAATTCTTAATTATAAACATATTCTAATTTCTTCATTCTAAAGAATGCAATTAAAGTGGCAGGATATAAATCCAAAACAAGTGTTTATTTAAGTTTTGAAAAAGATGAAGAAAAGCATAACCATCAAACAAACATGTGCAGCTTAATTATGTGGTTTTTTTAATATGGAATTGCACCATTTTAACAACAAATAATAAATAATTCTAAATAAATTCTGCAGTTTTTTTCCCAAGAATTCCTCCAGAAAGCCATGCCTTAAAAAGAAATTTAAAGTATTACAAGCATGTCAATGAACACAAAAGGCTTTAGTTATTTAGCTATATACACACACAAGGTTACACAAGGTTTTGTAGTCAGTGCAACTTGGCTTAACAAGTTGGAAAAAAGGTAAGGTGCTGCTGGCTCCAATGAACACAGATATACTGTACTATCTATCTATCTATCTATCTATCTATCTATCTATCTATCTATCTATCTATCTATCTATCTATATATATATATATATATATATATATATATATATATATGTTGGTTCTTGCTCACCTCATCATTGTGACGACGAACTGCTAGCCGATACCCCTCATCCAGCTGTGTGGCAATGTTTACTCTCCCAAAGGCTGAAAATTTCAGACAGCTGTCCATATGAATTTTTGAATTCTCGTGCTTCTTCACTTTCTCGGAGAGATGATGCATATCTGTAACTCCGTTTATGGTCCACGCTGTACCATCTGCTGTGCTACTTCCAGGGTGGAAGAGAACGCAAGGGTAGCAAAAAAGAGCATTGACTACATCACAGCCAGCTAGCCAAGTTTTCCGGTGGTACCAGTTCTTGTTAAAACCTCTTGAGTAGGTCTTCTCCCCCTTCGTAGACACTTGCTTGATGTTTAAATTTGGTCTAGGAGGTCCTAGCTGTTTGATTGCCGTTTTCTCCTCATTGGTACGACGACTAAAGGGAACTTCTTTCAGAGACGGTATCGTATTGTTGCACTCAACACTCGCCATCTTCTTCATAGAATGTTCACACATTTCCTGCACAACAGGAGTATGACGAAAGCACGCTGCTTGTGCTAGCACATAAAACCTAATAGAAAATGCATTGGGAGCATGATTTTTCGAAAAAAAAACCATACGTACCATTACTGTCAATGGGAGATTTTGGGGAAAATCTGAACCTGACAGAAATCACACCAAAAGGGCGCGGCTACACCAGGCGCGACCTTAGCCTGATTGGACGATGACATTACTGTTGCCGTGGTAGTAGGAGTAGATTAAAAAAAATCTCCCTGTTTGGGAGTGCGTCGCCCAAATCGCCCCTATTAACGAGCCGCCAGTGCTCTAAACCATCATCCTCATCCAAAAGTGAAGATACGTCAACAAACTCTACCTCCTCCTCATCTTGGTCTGCTTCTTCCTCCTCCTCCTGAACTTGAGCACCAGCATTGTTATTTTCATCTTCAGCGAAGACTTTGAAGGCTTTGATAAAGTTGGAGCCATTGTCCATGGTTGTTGTGACTATCTTCCCCCGAATTTCAAACTCAGCATGGATATCATTAAGTGCGTTTGCCAGAAGGTCAAAAGTGTGAGAGCCTCTTAATCTTTTACAGGCCAGGGCCACAGAGACCCTTTTTAAACTTTCGGGGTCCAGCCAATGGGCCGTGACCCCAGTGAAACTACGCCGCCTGGCTGACCAGCAGTCAGTGGTTGTTGTGATGTGGTCCACAGTTTTCATGGCCTCAATCATTTTGATCTTCATTTGTTTGGCAGTATCATCAATCCTAGATGTGAGTGTGATTCTTGACATTATTTTGGTATTTGGCACCAGGTCGAACACAAAGTCCCGGAAAGGTTCTTGCTCTACGATGCTGTAAGGCTGAAGTCCTTGGACATCATAATTCACAATGGCCTTGTCAACGGATCTATGGGGCACTGTCCAGCTCTCTAATAATGTGGGCTGCTTGATGGAGGGGGAGGGAATTGCAGTCTTCCTCATTCGTTTAACTGATGTGAGGTCCTCATGTCTTTTCAAGAAGCAGTCATGCTTGCTCTGAAACAAGACAAACATATATAGCTTTACTTTCTCAGAATTATATCATAAGCAACATAGGTGGCTGTAGTGACTGCTGTGATACTATTGATAAAAGCAAAATTAATTAAATTTAAAGGGATTTATCCACTATAATTCTACATTAAAAGACTTAAGCAAGCAACCCCATAAACAAAAATCCATCATTGGTACTCTAATAATCTGTCTACTTGCAAAACCCTGTAGTGCTAGGCCTAACTTGATACATCCAACAATGCATCATGAGAAACGGGAGTGCGCAAGGACCACTTGAAATGCAGACTAGTTGAGATGCTTTGTTCGTCATCACTTTGGGTTCATTACCAAAAAAGTTGGAAGAGAAATGGTCATAAATTGACCTAGGCTACATGCATCACAAAATGCCCAAACAGGCCATTAGCCAAATAGCAAATTATAGCAGAGTAACAGACAGTGTTGGGCACGTTACTTTCAAAAAGTAATTAGTTATAGTTACTAGTTACTTTTTCCAAAAAGTAACTGAGTTAGTAACGGAGTTACTTTGTCATAAAAGTAACTAACTACCAGGGAAAGTAATTATTCCGTTACATTTTGTGTTCCCCCCCCCCCCCCCAAAAAAAAAAATCAAATTCAATTAGTGTAATCATAATAAAAGTGAAAAATGTGTTTAATGACTGAAATGGACACTTAACAGAACCAATTTGTAACGTTATCTACACTATATTAATATTTGGCGGCACGGTGGTGTAGTGGTTAGCGTTGTCGCCTCACAGCAAGAAGGTCCGGGTTCGAGCCCCGTGGCCGGCAAGGGCCTTTCTGTGTGGAGTTTGCATGTTCTCCCCGTGTCCGCGTGGGTTTCCTCCGGGTGCTCCGGTTTCCCCCACAGTCCAAAGACATGCAGGTTAGGTTAACTGGTGACTCTAAATTGACCGTAGGTGTGAATGTGAGTGTGAATGGTTGTCTGTGTCTATGTGTCAGCCCTGTGATGACCTGGCGACTTGTCCAGGGTGTACCCCGCCTTTCGCCCGTAGTCAGCTGGGATAGGCTCCAGCTTGCCTGCGACCCTGTAGAACAGGATAAAGCGGCTAGAGATAATGAGATGAGATATTAATATTTTTGTGGGACAATGTGAGATAAGACATCTATCAAATTTAATATATTTTTGTAGTTATTAAAATTATGTTACTAATTACTGGCCAATGACGAGGACAAACGTTTTGTTCCTCGACATAATGTGCATTGCACGTAGACATTTTTGTCTTTTATTTCAAGTAATGAAAAGTCCTGGCTGTATTTCCAATGTGAAAGCGCAGTGCTGGGCTGACTGCTCGCCATCGCTGTGTCTTCTGATTGAAAGTGTGCACAGTAGTGCAGTAGGTGGAGCCTACCTACGTATGTTGTCCAAATCTACTCTGATTGGCTTACTATGCTGTTGTCTCGGATCTCCCCACCCCACACTAAAGCAGAGGAAAGAAAGGCTGAACGAGCAGCGTGCCAGATGAAAATAGCTTTAATAAAGTAACGCATAGGGGCGGCACGGTGGTGTAGTGGTTAGCGCTGTCGCCTCACAGCAAGAAGGTCCTGGGTTCGAGCCCCGGGGCCGGCGAGGGCCTTTCTGTGCGGAGTTTGCATGTTGTCCGCGTGGGTTTCCTCCGGGTGCTCTGGTTTCCCCCACAGTCCAAAGACATGCAGGTTAGGTTAACTGGTGACTCTAAATTGAGCGTAGGTGTGAATGTGAGTGTGAATGGTTGTCTGTGTCTATGTGTCAGCCCTGTGATGACCTGGCGACTTGTCCAGGGTGTACCCCGCCTTTCGCCCATAGTCAGCTGGGATAGGCTCCAGCTTGCCTGCGACCCTGTAGAAGGATAAAGCGGCTAGAGATAATGAGATGAGATAAGAAAGTAACGCATAGTATTTTATTGTAAGTAACGGGAACGGCGTTATAACAATGTAAAAAGTAATTAGTTAGATTACTCATTACTAAAAAAAGTAACGGCGTTTATTTCTAACACCGTTATTCCCATCACTGGTAACAGAATGTAGCTGCTAAGGTTCAAGGTCACATTCACGGCATGCTGGTCACGCGAACGGATAACATCAAGTCAAGAGGCTACATTACAAATAGTAAAAACAGAAATCCATTAATAGGCCTACTGCCCTGCATTTACCCGCAGCAACTTTGCAACAATCAGTTAAATTCATCTAGCATTAGTTATGCCAGTGCCACAACCATTAGCTAAGCCTATACACTATAAAATAATGGGCTATGGGCATGTGATTAGGCAGCACGAAAAGAGACATGGTCCACGATTTATATTTGGCAACAGTAGGCTATATGCCATAAAATAAGAGAAAGTTGACGTTAGTGATGTGTCAATAATATCACCATTCAGCGTGGCACAGCTAGTCAGCCAGGCTTGTTCTAGTTAACGTTAGCTGCTACGTGCTAAGTGAACACCGCAGAACTGAACCTCTGTTAGCTAGCTGCTAGCGCTTACTGATAGCTCAAGCTGATGTGTCATTATGTTTATTCGCTATATTTGTAACTTACCTTGATATGTTTCTTCAAATTCGACGGTGAATTTTTGAAGGCCATTATTTCGCAATCTTTCGGGAGGCAGAGTAGGCACTTCATTCGATACGAATTGCCTTTTGGTCCGACAAAGGAAAACATGGACTCTAAGTAGGGCCGGGGTGGTCGCTTTCATCACCCTTGCCACGATCATTCGAAGTCGAAGAACTTGGTGTTGATGGTGGTGTTCCTGGGTCTTCTTCCATCTCGAAATAGAGCAGTAGACTGACACTAACGCTACGTTCACACTGCAAGGCTTAATGCTCAATTCCGATTTTTTTGTGAAATCCGATTTTTTTGTGAGGTCGTTCACATTAACAAATATATGCGACTTGTATGTGATCCTCAGTATGAACGAAAAGCGACCTAAAAGTGTTCCACATGCGCATTGCAGGATACGACGACGTCACACGCAGTGAGCATGGCCAGTGTTTACGGAAGTAAAACCGCCCGGTTGCGGTATGACCCATCCAATCTAGCTTGAATAGCTGCATCCCCCCAAATGGAAATCAGCTCCCTAACCTCTGCGTCCTTCCATTGAGAAGATTCAGAACCTTCACAGCCCGAAGCGTCCCTCGCATTGATGTCATGCGCAGGGGCGCAGATACGTTTTTTGAACTGGGGGGGACAAAAAACTGGGGGGGACAAAGCTACCAGCAAACCAACCCCAACCCCGATATGCCTGTCAAACTTGTTGTGGGTTACCATAGCAACCAAGCTCGAGCTCGCAACCTGTGCAGTCTGCGCAGCTCAACCAACCGAATATCAGTCTTTGTTTTATGTGAGTTGTTGCAACTATGTATACACTGCTGTGCACCTCAATAAACCGAATGGTAATTAGTCTTTTGATTTTTCCGTGAGGTTTGCCTTATGCAAAGAAAGACAGCATAGACGTTTTTTCCTCCCTATAAGTGGGGGGGACCGAACGAGGTGAATTTAAATCTGGGTGGGACGAGTCCCACCCTCTATCTGCGCCCGTGATTATGCGCCATGTTGTTGTAACTTTTTTTGAGAGACCCGCCGCCTACTTCAGCGCAGAATAGTGACGTTTGTGGCTTGTTGATGACGTGTAAGTCGGATGAATGCGACCTGGCGGTTCAGACTGAAGTCGCATATGAAAAGAGCGGATAGGGATCGGAATTAGGACCACATATCCAAACGGCCTGGGTTGGATTTGAAAAAATCGGATCTGTGTCGTTCATATTGTCAATAAAAGATCGGATACAGGTCACATATGGGCGAAAAGATCGGATTTGAGTCACTTCAGCCTGCAGTGTGAATGTGTTCCCAATGCATGCAGGCAGCAGTGCGAAAGGCGGAAGGGGAGCATGCGGCCTTTTTATATACAGCTTGATCGCTTGAATCGCCCAATGATGAGCCAGCTTCATCAAACCTGGTGACAGAGCCATCTACTGCTCTGGCATTGATACTATGGGTTTGGTATGATTCATAACATTTTTATAATAGTAACGAGTAACGATTCAGCACATGAAAAATGTTTCATCTTATCTCATTATCTCTAGCCGCTTTATCCTTCTACAGGGTCGCAGGCAAGCTGGAGCCTATCCCAGCTGACTACGGGCGAAAGGCGGGGTACACCCTGGACAAGTCGCCAGGTCATCACAGGGCTGACACATAGACACAGACAACCATTCACACTCACACCTACAGTCAATTTAGAGTCACCAGTTAACCTAACCTGCATGTCTTTGGACTGTGGGGGAAACCGGAGCACCCGGAGGAAACCCACGCGGACACGGGGAGAACATGCAAACTCCACACAGAAAGGCCCTCGCCAGCCCCGGGGCTCGAACCCAGGACCTTCTTGCTGTGAGGCGACAGCGCTAACCACTACACCACCGTGCCGCCCCACATGAAAAATGTATCGGAGTAAAAGTATTAAATTCATCAAAAATATGTAGTGAAGTAAAAGTGGAAGTAGGAGAAAAAAATAATACTCCAATAAAGTACAGATACTGCATTTTAGTACTTAAGTACAGTACTTAAGTAGTTCCACTTTGTTACTATACATCTGACTGTATATCTATGATGATGATGATGATGATGCACAATATATTGTCTGATTTTTTAAAAAATTCTTATTATACACAACTGAAGAAATTTTCACTTACTTATGACATTTCAGTGTCTTTCTTAGCTGACATCTTGATCACATCTAATGCTTGGCGTCTCTGGCCACCGCCTGATGGTGCACGTGACCTAGAAATCAGCTGAAGCATCATAAGTAAGTGAAAATTTCTTCAGTTGTGTATAATAAGAATTTTTTTAAGATTAGTAATCAACCAACTGGATGAAACTTTTCGAGAATATATTGTCTGAAATATTCACCTTTGCAATACTGAAATTGCAAAATGAGCACTTCACATTTTCTTTGCCTTCTGTGAATGTTTTGGAACGTTCTCAGGGTTTCTGTGTAGGTTTTGAGATATTGTGGAATTTGCAGAGGGAAATTAGCGGGTGGCACGGTGGTGTAAATGGTTAGCGCTGTCACCTCATGGCAAGAAGGTTCTGGGTTCATGGCCGACAAGGGCCTTTCTGTGTGGAGTTTGCATGTTCTCCCTGTGTCTGTGTGGGCTTCCTCCGGGTGCTCCAGTTTCCCCCACAGTCCAAAGACATGCGGTTAGGTTAACATGGGATGGCCTTGGGCTGAAGTGCCCAAGAGTGGTGGTGCACATAGGCTTTGTTCTCCTATGATGAACTAAATTTCGTTGTGCAGTGCCAATAAAAAGGCATTCTAGTATTAGTCAAATGTTGTGAGACACAGTTTCACATCATTGTTTAATATGCTGGGGGGCATGTTGTGTTTGCAATGTACAGTGGTGCTTGAAAGTTTGTGAACCCTTTAGAATTTTTTATATTTCTGCATAAATATGACCGAAAACATCATCTGATTTTCACACGAGTCCTAAAAGTAGACAAAGAGAACCCAGTTAAACAAATGAGACAGAATATTATACTTGGTCATTTATTTATTGAGGAAAATGATGCAATATTACATATCTGTGAGTGGCAAAAATATGTGAACCTTTGCTTTCAGTATCTGGTGTGACCCCCATGTGCAGCAATAACTTCAACTAAACGTTTCCGGTAACTGTTGATCAGTCCTGCACACCGGCTTGGAGGTATTTTAGCCTATTCCTCCGTACAGAACAGCTTCAATTCTGGGATGTTGGTGGGTTTCCTCACATGAACTGCTCGCTTCAGGTCCTTCCACAACATTTCCATTGGATTAAGGTCAGGACTTTGACTTGGCCATTCCAAAACATTAACTTTATTCTTCTTTAACCATTCTTTGGTAGAACGACTTGTGTGCTTAGGGTCGTTGTCTTGCTGCATGACCCACCTTCTCTTGAGATTCAGTTCATGGACAGATGTCCTGACATTTTCCTTTAGAATTCGCTGGTATAATTCAGAATTCATTGTTCCGTCAATGACGGCAAGCCGTCCAGATGCAGCAAAACAGGCCCAAACCATGATATTACCACCACCATGTTTCACAGATGAGATAAGGTTCTTATGCTGGAATGCAGTGTTTTCCTTTCTCCAAACATAACGCTTCTCATTTAAACCAAAAAGTTCTATTTTGGTCTCATCCGTCCACAAAACATTTTTCCAATAGCCTTCTGGCTTGTCCACATGATCTTTAGCAAATTGCAGACGAGCAGCAATGTTCTTTTTGGAGAGCAGTGACTTTCTCCTTGCAACCCTGCCATGCACACCATTGTTGTTCAGCGTTCTCCTGATGGTGGACTCATGAACATTAACATTGGCCAATGTGAGAGAGGCCTTCAGTTACTTAGAAGTTACCCTGGGGTCCTTTGTGACCTCGCCGAATGTTACACGCCTTGCTCTTGGAGTGATCTTTGTTGGTCGACCACTCCTGGGGAGGGTAACAATGGTCTTGAATTTCCTCCATTTGTACACAATCTGTCTGACTGTGGATTGGTGGAGTCCAAACTCTTTAGAGATGGTTTTGTAACCTTTTCCAGCCTGATGAGCATCAACAACGCTTTTTCTGAGGTCCTCTGAAATCTCCTTTGTTTGTGCCATGATACACTTCCACAAACATGTGTTGTGAAGATCAGACTTTGATAGATCCCTGTTCTTTAAATAAAACAGGGTGCCCACTCACACCTGATTGTCATCCTACTGATTGAAAACACCTGACTCTAATTTCACCTTCAAATTAATTGCTAATCCTAGAGGTTCACATACTTTTGCCACTCACAGATATGTAATATTGGATCATTTTCCTCAATAAATAAATGACCAAGTATACTATTTTTGTCTCATTTGTTTAACTGGGTTCTCTTTATCTACTTTTAGGACTTGTGTGAAAATCTGATGATGTTTTAGGTCATATTTATGCAGAAATATCAAAAATTCTAAAGGGTTCACAAACTTTCAAGCACCACTGTATGTGCAATTTTGCTCAAAATGTGCAGCTCTTGTGTGTGACAGAGACAGTAAACCACCAGAAGTCTGCCCATATCCCTTAACTCCATGTATGATGTGTGCATTTCTATCACAAGGACATGTCTGTGTTGTTGTACATGTGTGTATGAATATGTCAACTCCCGAGTAATCAAAGGACGTGTCAGACTCTCTGACTCACACTGCAGCCCAGAGGAGCCTGAGTGAAAGGATAAACTAGACAAACAAGTAGATTCAGGTCAATTTGAAGAAAAGCAAGCCTGTACACACACACACACACACCCCTCTTTCTCTCACCATCTCTCTTACCTTCACTTTCTCTCTCCCATTTCTGCTTCCAAGCTAAAGTAAGTGCAAATTGATTATAATTGCTGACCAGGCCAGATAGTGATTTTTTTTCTTTTTTGCTGACATGCAATTACTTTAAGTGTTCACTGCCCAAATAACAGTCTAACTTAAAAACATTCACACACACACACACACACACTCCACTGATTGCACAAGATGTCTGTTAAGCATGTCATAATTACAGACTCCAGGTGGCTAGAAATGCCAGGTAACCATAGTAACACTGGGCTGGGTTATAGCATGATGGCCTGATAGATGGATGGATGGATTCAGGAAAGCAGCTACATAACTGGGGTAGAGTGGCCACCTGACAGCTCCAGAATCCTGGAGAAAGAAAGAGAAATCCTGAAGAAGAAAGAGAAAGACAGAAATGAAATGAAGAAGAAACCCAGCAGGGAACCAATCTCAAAAGGGAACTCATCCTCTTCTGTGTGGTACTAGATACCGGGATTATAAATCATTCCAGTCTACTGGTATAGAAGAGTAAAGACGAACAGGACTAATAGTGTTGAAAAGATGTTCAGTATGAGCAGATTATGAATAAAAGTTGTGGGATGAGAACAGGACGGTGTTCATGACTGTAGCAGCAGGTCTACAAATCTACAGACTCCAGCTCGGGTAAGTGGGATGCACCAAGGATAAGTGGGAAGTGCATGTTTTTAGGGCATCCATGTGGGATCATCCATTGCAGCAGAACGTGAGTAACATTATACATAGAATTTACTGGAATGTATCAAATAGGGTCCTTGTATATTTCGAGGTGATTCAGAGGATCAAGTTTATTTGTATTGTGCTTTTAACAGTAGACATTGTCACAAAGCAGCTTTACAGAAAATTAAGGCTTTAAACGTGAGCTAATTTTATCCCTAATCTATCACCAGTGAGTGACGGTGGCGATGGTGGGAAGCAACAACTCCCTCAGACGACATGAGGAAGAAACCTCGAGAGGAACCAGACTCAAAAGGGAACCCATCCTCATTTGGGTGATAACAGACAACGTGATTATAAATAACTTGCTTCTCAAAGTATAACTGTGTAACCAAGAAAATCATTATAGTTTTAACATGAAGTCTGTTTTGTTGAAGTTATAAACTGAAGAATTTGGTTCCAAAACACTAAATATCCAATTCCATTGTTTTGAGAAAAATCACTTTTTCTGATTACAGGAAGTGATAAAAGGAAAACCACTGTATCCTGTTTTAAAATTTATTGACTAACTCCTTAATGATAATAAACTTCAAAAATGAAATCCAGAACTAATTAACAGCTTTTAACTGAACCAAGTAATTTTTTTTTTGTCAAGTCGCTACATATCCACGCCACGGCATTTTTCCCCAAAATTTCTATTTAATCAATAAGTGTTCTTTCATGACAGATTATTTTATTTTATAGATTTTTTTTAGATTATTTTATCGAAATTATTCATAATTCAGCGTGAAATTGTCCAGTAAATGCAAGAAGTGACAAAGCGATTTCCTACTTCATGGGCACAGCCATCTTAGAAGACGTCACACCAATGGTGGCCTCTGATTGGTCAAATGGATATGTCTGGTTTTGAGAAAAATCAGTGATGGCGCTTGTTGCGTTTTGGAATGAAAGGCCGTAATGCAGTGTGTAAATCAATGGCAGATATCGCGTTTTGGTGAAAACTGAATATGGTACAAGTAAGATATGATAGTTGCTGATGGTTTGTTGTCGGAAGTTTCAAGTTTTCAAATTTGGCGTTTATCGTGTTTTGGAACCAAACTCTTCATTGATGGAAACTTGAGTGCAAAACTGTTCATGACAACTGCAGTCCTAAAGTTAGCAAATCAACTGTCGTCCTCAGGCATAAAAGCATTACTGTAAGTGTCCAGAGCCGTCTTCCAAGTGCGACTTTTGACTGTCCATATGGGGCCGTCCTCCACAGGAGCAACATGAATGATGAGACTCCAGCCAGAAGTAGGGTGTCAGGATGGATCAGGCAGGTCCAAGGAGCAGAAGAGGTCAGCATCTCAGTCTCAGGATCAACATGTAACTCAGAGGGGCAGACAGAGTGTGGGGGGGAGGTGGGAGAGAGATAGAGAGAGAGAGAGAGAGAGAGAGAGAGAGAGAGAGAGAGAGAACACAGGTTGTTAGGTATGCCCAGTGTTTTCAATATATCATTGTGTTGGCTGGGCATTTTAGTTGATTTGGGCCTTGTTCATCCAAGAGTACAGAAAGCTTAGCACAAACAAAAATGGAAATTTTTACTCATATCTTTCTCAATAAAACACACAGAATGGTTCTTCCGAGCATTAATATGATTTTTGGCCTGATTGCCAAGTGAGAGCTCAGACTAATCGACAGCTCTTGGGCAAAGAAAGAAAATGAGAGAGAGAGAGAGAGAGAGAGAGAGAGGTAGTGCTGTAACCCACACACTATTTTGCCTTCACCCACACCCAGGTTAAATAAAACAAAACTGCTCCACCTACAAACACTACTGCAGTGTTATACATTGCCCAGCCAAAAAAAAAAGATTCTAATATTCCATCCGACCGCCTTTACTGTAGCTCTGATTACAGCGTGCATTCGCCATGGCATTGTTTCAACAACCTTATTCAACGTCACAACATTTATTTCCATCCAGAGTTGCATTAATTATTCACCAAAATCTTGTCTTGACAATGAGAGAGTCGAACCACTCTGTAAAGTCTTCTCTAGCATCCCAAAGACTTTCAATAGGGTTAAGATCAGGACTCTGTGGTGGCCGATTCATGTGTGAAAATGTTTCCTCATGCTTCTTGACCCACTCTTTCACTATTTGAGCCCTAATTTTATGCCCATGACATCAGAAAAGATAAACTTCATTGATGTGATGATAACCTGACCATTTAGTACATTCAGGTCATCAGCTAACTTCATTTTATCGCCACATAACGTTGCTGAGCCTCGACCTGACCAACTGAAGCAACCCCAGATCATAACACTGCCTCCAGAGGCTTCTACAGTGGACACTATGCATGATGGGTGCATCGCTTCATGTGCTTCCCTTCTTACCCTGACACACCCATCACTCAGGAATAGGGTAAATCCAGACTCATCAGACCACATGACCTTTTTCCATTGTTCCAGAGTCCAGTCTATACAGTTAGGTCCATAAATATTTGGACAGAGGCAACATTTTTCTAATTTTGGTTCTGTACATTACCACAATGAATTGTGAACAAAACAATTCAGATGCAGTTGAAGTTCAGACTTTCAGCTTTAATTCAGTGGGTTGAACAAAATGATTGCATAAAAATGTGAGGAACTAAAGCATTTTTTTTAAACACAATCCCTTTATTTCAGGGGCTCAAAAGTAATTGGACAAATTAAATAATTGTAAATAAAATGTTCATTTCTAATACTTGGTTAAAAACCCTTTGTTGGCAATGACTGCCTGAAGTCTTGAACTCATGGACATCACCAGACGCTGTGTTTCCTCCTTTTTAATGCTCTGCCAGACCTTTACTGCAGCGGTTTTCAGTTGCTGTTTGTTTGTGGGCCTTTCTGTCTGAAGTTTAGTCTTTAACAAGTGAAATACATGCTCAGTTGGGTTGAGATCAGGTGACTGACTTGGCCACTCAAGAATATTCCACTTCTTTGCTTTAATAAACTCCTGGGTTGCTTTGGCTTTATGTTTTGGGTCATTGTCCATCTGTATTATGAAACGCCGACCAATCAGTTTGGCTGCATTTGAGCACACAGTATGTCTCTGAATACCTCAGAATTCATCCGGCTGCTTCTGTCCTGTGTCACATCAATAAACACTAGTGACCCAGTGCCACTGGCAGCCATGCATGCCCAAGCCATCACACTGCCTCCACCGTGTTTTACAGATGATGTGGTATGCTTTGGATCATGAGCTGTACCACGCCTTCGCCATACTTTTTTCTTTCCATCATTCTGGTAGAGGTTGATCTTGGTTTCATCTGTCCAAAGAATGTTCTTCCAGAACTGTGCTGGCTTTTTTTTAGATGTTTTTTAGCAAAGTCCAATCTAGCCTTTTTATTCTTGAGGCTTGTGAGTGGCTTGCACCATGCAGTGAACCCTCTGTATTTACTTTCATGCAGTCTTCTCTTTATGATAGATTTGGATATTGATACGCCTACCTCCTGGAGAGTGTTGTTCACTTGGTTGGCTGTTGTGAAGGGGTTTCTCTTCACCATGGAAATTATTCTGCGATCATCCACCACTGTTGTCTTCTGTGAGTGTCCAGGTCTTTTTGCATTGATGAGTTCACCAGTGCTTTCTTTCTTTCTCAGGATGTACCAAACTGTACATTTTGCCACTCCTAATATTGTAGCAATTTCTCGGATGGGTTTTTTCTGTTTTCGCAGCTTAAGGATGGCTTGTTTCACCTGCATGGAGAGCTCCTTTGACCGCATGTTTTCTTCACAGCAAAATCTTCCAAATGCAAGCACCACACCTCAAATCAACTCCAGGCCTTTTATCTGCTTAATTGAGAATGACATAATGAAGGAATTTCCCACACCTGCCCATGAAATAGCCTTTGAGTCAATTGTCCAATTACTTTTGGTCCCTTTAAAAACAGGGTGGCACATGTTAAGGAGCTGAAACTCCTAAACCCTTCATCCAATTTTAATGTGGATACCCTCAAATGAAAGTGGAAAGTCTGGACTTTATGTGCATGTCCATTATATAACTATAACTTGAATATGTTTCAGTACACAGGTAAAAAAACAAAATTTGTGTCAGTGTCCAAATATATATGGACCTAACTGTATGTTCCCTAGCAAACTGAAGCCTTTTCTCCTGATTAGTCTCACTAACAAATGGCCACACAGATGTTTAATCACAATCCTATGAGTTCTCATCACATTGTCCATGTGGAAATGCTCTTAATTTCACTATTAAACATAGCTGTGAGTTCTACTTTCGATTTTTTAATCACTAGATTTCACCAAGCGTTTAAGTGATCTCCGATCACGCTCACGGATTTTTTTCTGACCACATTTCTTCTGTGAAGTTGATGATTCACCACTATCCTTCCAGGTTTTAATAATAAATTGGACACTTATTAACCCAATTCCAGTCCTTTCAGTAATCTCATTAGTTGTTTTCTTTGCTTGATGCAGGCCAATAATTTGACTCTTCTGAAACACAGTGGGGGCGGCACGGTGGTGTAGTGGTTAGCGCTGTTGCCTCACAGCAAGAAGGTCCTGGGTTCGAGCCCCATGGCCGGCGAGGGCCTTTCTGTGTGGAGTTTGCATGTTCTCCCCGTGTCCGCGTGGGTTTCCTCCGGGTGCTCCGGTTTCCCCCACAGTCCAAAGACATGCAGGTTAGGTTAACTGGTGACTCTAAATTGACCGTAGGTGTGAATGTGAGTGTGAATGGTTGTCTGTGTCTATGTGTCAGCCCTGTGATGACTTGGCGACTTGTCCAGGGTGTACCCCGCCTTTCGCCCGTAGTCAGCTGGGATAGGCTCCAGCTTGCCTGCGACCCTGTAGAAGGATAAAGCGGCTAGAGATAATGAGATGAGATGAGAAACACAGTGGCATCTTTTCCATGACCACAGGATACAACTTCTGACATGTCTGTTTAAGAAATGTGAAGCTACTCACTGCATCAGTTAGGGTTAAAGAAAATATATCGCAAATAAACAAATTGAGCTAAAAGTCGGTCTATCCTTTATAAAAAAAAAAAAAGCTGCATGTTGAATTTGTCCATCCATCCATTATCCATAACCACTTATCCTGTACAGGGTCACGGGCAAGCTGGAGCCTATCCCAGCTGACTATAGACGAGAGGCGGGGTACACCCTGGAGAAGTCGCCAGATCGTCACAGGGCTGACACATAGAGACAAACACTCACATTCATACTCACATTCACACCTACAGTCAATTTAGAGCCACCAATTAGCCTAACCTGCATGTCTTTGGACAGTGGGGAATACCGGAGCACCCGGAGGAAACCCACACAGACACGGGGAGTACATGTACACTCCACACAGAAAGGTCCCCGTCAGCTACTGGGCTCAAACCCAGAACCTTCTTGCTGTGAAGCGACAGCACTAACCACTACACCATCGTGCCGCCCATGTTGAATTTGTTGAATTTGTTTAACCACTGAAGTGATCAAAATAGACAAGACTATTTTTTGTCAGGGAGGCTGACATAACTCCATCGTGCGTGATGTCATTTTCGGCGAGCACAGCGGAGGTGTACGAGTGCATGCTATACGAGACTACAGTATAATATTATGGTCTAGCATGACTTCTCAGTCAATTTGTTTGCATTTCTCAGCAAAAATTATGCCAGTGCAGTATGAGAAAAGGAATCAAAATAAAGTAGTAGATAGTTTATTGCCTGTTTATTATTTTTTTTAATTACCTGCTTATCTTCCATCTGTCTAATGTGTGACACGGTATACTGTCGGTGTTTCGTGGTGAAACACAGTCGGGATCGTGTCTGGCTTCAGTTCTCGTTTCTGCCTCATGTCTCACTTCTTCCCAGTGATTTTTTTTTCATTCAAGTCCTCCACAAATGTACAATCTTCTGTAAAATACTCACTGTACAATCTGCTGCCTTTTCCAGGAGCAAAGTTTTCTCTCTTTACTTGATGAAGCCACTCGGTCAAACGTCTCGGATCCAGGACGGAATGAGGAAGATGTACGGAATCCTACGTCACGCAGCGCCACCCTCATTTTCGTCTCCTAATACATCCATATATCTGGCTAATCCAGTACGGCCACGCCCGGGGAAATGGCCCAATGGACTACTGTTACAACTTTAACATGTTTTTTTAAGCTAAAGTCTGCTTAATTTTTTTTCATCTAGAACATCTTGTATTAATGTATAATGATGACATTTCATAACTGCGTAATTTCAAAATTTTCTGGTTAATCGCAAAGTATTCTTGCCATTAATCACTGCAGTATTTATCCAGTCATAAGCTTTTAAGTAGCTATTTGTGTATTTAAATCCAAATGGCAAATTTTTTTTTTTTTTTTTTGGCTAGGCAGTGTATGTATAATGATGCTGAGGATGTTATCTTTACCTGTTGAACAAGAGAATTTATAAAGCGTTTTAACATTTCTTCTTTACCTGTTACATTAAATCATTATCTCTTATTGTACAGGCAGATTATAAACTGTGTGTTCAGGACATGTATGTACCGTATTTTGACCATGACCTAAGGACTGTGTGTGTGTGTGTGAGAGAGAGAGAGAGAGAGAGAGAGAGAGAGAGAGAGAGAGAGAGAGACTAAGCATGAGTGCTTTTCTTGTCCATCTTTCCCTGAACTCTGTCATTGGCTGTCGGATCTTAAGAAAGCAGATTAGGCCTGGGTGAATTAAATGGGGTGTGTCCTATTGCTAAGGTGAAGTGCCTCACTGTCCCTCACAGTCCCTCACTGTCCCTCACACATGCTTCACTGTCCCTTTAAGAGACTATTTTAGTCTGACAATTTTCACTTGTCATCAGCAGCAGAGCAGGACATTTAAAGGTGGAATCAGGAGTGTGGAAACTCTTGAGAGGATCAGAGAGACTAATACACCACAAATGAAACACCAAATCTGGTAGACTAAGCTGATGGAAACTTGCCCACACAGAGTTATCTCCATATGGAAGAGACATCGAACATTGTGAAGGTATGAGATCTGATAATGTAAAACTTTCTATTCTCTTTCTGTACTTTTGTTTATAACATATTGTTTCTCTAGATGTACATGAGTCATTTGAGTGTTGATTGATATATGTTCAGTACTTTAAGTATTTCTGTATTTATGTCGACAGTCTGAAACGTGACCAGAAATGTGACTGTCTAATTCACCAGAATGTTTAACGTTGGTGTGTTTGCCAGTGTTAATATTGGACTATTTCTATTGTATTTCATCGTCTGCTTCACACAATATTCAGGCTATAGAGGTGCATATTCAAATTTAATGAAGGTCATGGTGTGTGTGATCAAGTGTCAGGCTTCGGTTACACACTTCTCATGAAGTGCAGTTGTATGCACTGACGATATATGTCTGAGACACTATGCGTGGTAACCATGCTTGCATTTTTATTAGTGAATATGGCAGTGTAATGTTCGTGTTCATGCTTCCACTTGAGAGTATTAAAAGCATTATAGTATTGCACCACTGCTCAGCCATCATTGGGAAAAGCTGTCTGTCTTTCAGTCACCATTGTGTGTGTGTATGAGAGAGAGAGAGAGGGAGAGAGAGAGAGAGAGAGAGAGAGAGAGAGAGACCATGGAGTGGTTTCTGTGATAGTATTTCTTGTGCTAACAGCAGATAATGCTAATGGGCAGCTTAGTCTGATGTTAATACGGTTAGATCTCTTTAACTGATGGGCTAAGGTCATTCTTGCTCTCTTACACAGATAAAGGCCAGTGGGATGTTCTCAACCCGGACACAGAAAGAACAAGTTAACCCCTGAGCTTTAAAATGTCCTCAATCATCCATTTGATAAGTTGGCTGAATGGAGTTACATTTACTTTTGGTGATATTTTGTGTCAAAGAAGATCTACATTTGCGTGACTGAGATGCATCTGGTGTTTTGTAAGGCATGTGTTCACGCTCGGCTGAATGCGCCGACGACATTGAATCTGTCTGCATGTCAGCTACAATGATGCATCATGGAGAAATGAAATCCTTTTTGAGAAAAAATTCTTCCAAGAGATACAATACATTGTATATTGAATTATGGTTTCTCAAATAAAGCCAGATGCCAAATCTTTAATTAATAATACTTTACTAAAGGATAGGGTTTAACTAATAAGAGCTACAGTATATGACACCTATATAAGCCCTTCACGACTGAAATGCCTGCATAAATATTAATAACGGCTTATTCCAGTAGGTATAAGCTGTCATAAAGGCTGCATAGATCATCGAGACATGTGGCACTTTTGCTGAAACCAGGCTGCTTCATTAAATTTTCCAAACCCTAACCCTTATGTTAGACTTGTGGTCAAGCATTGAAACCAAACTCTAGAGAGGATCAATGTAAATCATGATAGCTCACTTTCAGCGAGGTATCATGGGACTGACACAAGTGCTCATTAAAATGTAATTTTCTTTTTACAACCTCTAGGTTAGGTTGAATCAATAGGATTAAGGGCCTTGACCAAGGGCCCAATAGTGGCAGATTGGTGGTGCTGGGTGGGGCTCGAACCTCTGACTCTCCAATCAGTAACCCAGAGAACCCATTGAGCCACCACTGCCAAGGTTCATTCATATCTCATAAATGATACTATTTCTATAGTACCATTGAATTCTTAATTTTGATTGGTTAAGTGGTTTTGATTAGTTTTTTATAAGAGCGGCTCAGACAGTACCGGTAGTTCCAGCTTAAAGGCAAATCACAGGTGATCACATTAAGTGCCTTTTCTGATACATAATTATTTTTGTCGTAACATCTTACACAGCAAACTTGTGTCGTTGATGTTTTACATAAACATTAAAAAAGGTGTGTAATTGTTGACGTGATGACGTTTCCTGTGAGGCGACATTTAACATTTTTTGAAAGCTGTTGTAATATACAGTGCTGTGCAAAAGTCTTAGGCACATGTAAAGAAATGCTGTAGATGAAAAATGGCTTAAAAATAATTAAATAAAAATGTTTCAATATTAAAAAATACTATAAACACTAAGCAGTAAGCCATAATAAATTAAACAAAGTCAGTATTTGGTGTGAGACGAACCTTTGCTTATAAAAAAGATAAAAAAAAATAGTAGTCTCAGGTACAGTGAGGGCAGTTTTCTGCGGAAATGAGCTGTAGGTTTTACTGAGCATCTTACGGAACCAGCCACAGTTCTTCTGGACACTTTGACTCTCACACTCGCTTCTTAATTTTGCACCAAAACCTAGCAGCCTTCATTATGTTTTCTTTTTTTAATCTGAAAAGTGCTCTCTTATGTAATATGCTGCTCAGATACAAACTTTTTTTTT
The DNA here is from genome assembly GCF_027579695.1 of Neoarius graeffei. Classification (NCBI taxonomy): domain Eukaryota; kingdom Metazoa; phylum Chordata; class Actinopteri; order Siluriformes; family Ariidae; genus Neoarius; species Neoarius graeffei. Next base: position 50,927,064 of record NC_083589.1, read on the forward strand.
CCTGTAACGTTTAATTTTGTGCCGGAAAATGAATGTTTGGACTCTAAAATCTTTTGTTCTGACTCGATAATGTAGAAGTCATAAAATAAAAATCTATAACAACGTTTGTATGAAAAAAAATAAGGTGCCTAAGCCTTTTGCATAGTACTGTGTATTTTTAATTTTACAGGACAGACTACTGTGGCGGGCGGCACAGTGGTGTAGTGGTTAGCGCTGTCGCCTCACAGCGAAGGTCCTGGGTTCGATCCCCGGGGCCGGCGAGGGCCTTTCTGTGTGGAGTTTGCATGTTCTCCCCGTGTCCGCGTGGGTTTCCTCCGGGTGCTCCGGTTTCCCCCACAGTCCAAAGACATGCAGGTTAGGTTAACTGGTGACTCTAAATTGACCGTAGGTGTGAATGTGAGTGTGAATGGTTGTCTGTGTCTATGTGTCGGCCCTGTGATGACCTGGCGACTTGTCCAGGGTGTACCCCGCCTTTCGCCCGTAGTCAGCTGGGATAGGCTCCAGCTTGCCTGCGACCCTGTAGAACAGGATAAAGCGGCTACAGATAATGAGATGAGATGAGACTACTGTGGCTAACAATATCTTCCTATAAAAATCACAGCCAATGAAGTTTCACTGCTGTACTGCTGTTTTAACTCTGTAATCACTAAATTTTCATTAAAATACATTTGAAAAATAAATGAATAAATAAATCCTAACAAAAGAATCTAACGGAAGAAGTTTTTCAAGGTGCTAGCAACCCATGTTCAGTCGCTAAGTCAGCAGGACTCAGCGATAAGTTAGTTATGTAAGCTAGCTATGTAAACCCTAGCTCTTAGCTGTTGTCCCTGATTACAGTTTATACATGAAGGATGTAATGACAGTCCAACTCAGTATTAGTCAGAACACAGTTTTTGATAGAAATTTGGTTATGTTTTGTATTTGAGTTAGTTTTTAAGTAGCTACTGCTACCTGTATGTATTACCTATTCAAACTAGCACAGACTGTATTAGCTAGCTAGGTATCAAATGTTAGCGAGCAAGTACTTATCCTGTCTTGTTAATATTATTGATGCTATCAAGTCAGGGGAAAAAAATACTAAAACTGGGGGGAAAAAAGTCAGTACAGATGAGGGTCTTTTCAGAAATGAAATAAATTCTTTAGTATGAGTCAAAGTTAAATAAATAAATAAATAAATAAATAATACAGGGTGTTTCAAAAAAATTGATATTATTCAAGCTGTAACTATCCCAGACATGACATACAGTGGTGCTTGAAAGTTTGTGAACCCTTTAGAATTTTCTATATTTCTGCATAAATGTGACCTAAAACATCATCAGATTTTCACACAAGTCCTAAAAGTAGATATAGAGAACCCAGTTAAACAAATGAGACAAAAATATTATACTTGGTCATTTATTTATTGAGGAAAATGATGCAATATTACATATCTGTGAGTGGCAAAAGTATGTGAACCTTTCTTTCAGTATCTGGTGTGACCCTCTTGTGCAGCAATAACTGCAACTAAATGTTTCCGGTAACTGTTGATCAGTCCTGCACACCGGCTTGGAGGAATTTTAGCCCATTCCAGAACAGCTTCAACTCTGGGATGTTGGTGGGTTTCCTCACATGAACTACTCACTTCAGGTCCTTCCACAACATTTCGATTGGATTAAGGTCAGGACTTTGACTTGGCCATTCCAAAACATTAACTTTATTCTTCTTTAACCATTCTTTGGTAGAACGACTTGTGTGCTTAGGGTCGTTGTCTTGCTGCATGATCCACCTTCTCTTGAGATTCAGTTCATGGACATATATGTTCTGACATTTTCCTTTAGAATCCGCTGGTATAATTCAAAATTCATTGTTCCGTCAATGATGGCAAGCCGTCCAGATGCAGCAAAATAGGCCCAAACCATAATACTACCAACACCATGTTTCACAGATGGGATAAGGTTCTTATGCTGGAATGCAGTGTTTTCCTTTCTCCAAACATAACACTTCTCATTTAAACCAAGAAGTTCTATTTTGGTCTCATCCGTCCACAAAACATTTTTCCAATAGCCTTCTGGCTTTAGCAAACTGCAGACAAGCAGCAATATTCTTTTTGGAGAGCAGTGGCTTTCTCCTTGCAACCCTGCCATGCACACCATTGTTGTTCAGTGTTCTCCTGATGGTGGACTCATGAACATGAACATTGGCCAATGTGAGAGAGGCCTTCAGTTGCTTAGAAGTTACCCTGGGGTCCTTTGTGACCTCGCCGAATGTTACACGCCTTGCTCTTGGAGTGATCTTTGTTGGTCGACCACTCCTGGGGAGGGTAACAATGGTCTTGAATTTCCTCCATTTGTACACAATCTGTCTGACTGTGGATTGGTGGAGTCCAAACTCTTTAGAGATGGTTTTGTAACCTTTTCCAGCCTGATAAGCATCAACAATGCTTTTTCTGAGGTCCTCAGAAATCTCCTTTGTTTGTGCTATGATACACTTCCACAAACATGTGTTGTGAAGATCAGACTTTGATAGATCCCTGTTCTTTAAATAAAACAGGGTGCCCACTCACACCTGATTGTCATCCCATTGATTGAAAACACCTGACTCTAATTTCACCTTCAAATTAACTGCTAATCCTAGAGGTTCACATACTTTTGCCACTCACAGATATGTAATATTGGATCATTTTCCTCAATAAATAAATGGCCAAGTATAAAATTTTTGTCTCATTTGTTTAACTGGGTTCTCTTTATCTACTTTTAGGACTTGTGAAAATCTGATGATGTCTTAGGTCATATTTATGCAGAAATATAGAAAATTCTAAAGTGTTACAAACTTTCAAGCACCACTGTAGTCAAGGCAAATGAAACTGAACAGGCTTAATGTTGAGCAATATAAGATTTATTCCTCAAAATTTGAATGAGAACAATTTCACAAATTTTCAGCATGTGCGCCGCCTGAGACACAGACACACACATAGCCTTTCTCTTTGAACTTTTTGTGCTGTGTCCAAATCTGCATTGCAGTTGGTGCATTTTTAGAGAATTCTCTCATAAACGCCTGCTGCAGTCTTGTTCGACTGTGTTTGAGCGTACTCTAACACACAAAATGCATTTTCTTTTCCAGCGAATGCCATTTCTATACCTAAAAAGATAAAAACAAAAAAACATTCAACATAACATTTTGACCTGTTTCCACACACACTGTTAAAATTTGAGGTCACCTGAACGAGAATTGGCAAAGTTATTAAACTTTGAAATGATATAAAATTTATATATATATATATATATATATATATATATATATATAGACACAGACACACACGCACGGTGGTGTAGTGGTTAGCAGTGTCGCCTCACAGCAAGAAGGTTCTGGGTTTGAGCCCAGTGGCCAATGGAGGCCTTTCTGTGTGGAGTTTGCATGTTCTCCTCATGTCTGCATGGGTTTCCTCCGGGTGCTCCAGTTTCCCCCACAGTCCAAAGACATGCAGGTTAGGCTAAGTGGTGGCTCTAAATTGACCGTAGGTGTGAATGGTTATTTGTCTCTATGCGTCAGCCCTGTGATGAGCTGGTGACCTGTCCAGGGTGTACCCCACCTCTTGCCCATCGTCAGATGGGATAGATTCCAGCTTGCCCATGATCCTGCACAGGATAAGCGGTTATAGATAATGGATGGATGTTAAATTTAATTGCCATTAAACTTTTTTAAACCTTTGTTTTTATTGGATGTTGGTTGCTCTGATGTAATACAATTTTTGAGCTAAATATAATTACTGTGAACTGGGGCGTCCACTGAATGTATAATCGACTATCGGTAATAAAAACAGTAAACAGAATATTACACTTAACAGTTATTCCATGAAATCAAGTCGTACATGAGCTGATAGCTGACGAGGCGCGTAGCACCGAGTTGGCTATAAGCCATGTATGACGAGATTGGGTGGAATAACTGTTTTATTCTACCCACATTCACTGGATTTTGAGAAACAGATCATTTTTATTTTTTGCAAATTCGATAAATAAAAGCTTTGTACAAAACATCCGACAAAATCATTTCCACTTAGAATGTAAACAAACCGGCGAAATGACAGTAGTAATTTGTGAAAATGCTGTAATAATAATAATAATAATAATAATAATAATAATAATAATAATAATTCTTGAAAAGTAAAAAAAAAAAAAACATTTTTACCATCAAATACTTTTATTCCATATTTTGTTGCTTTTTAGTAATTTTTGTTTTTGAGTAGTTTTATAGGGCGGCATGGTGGTGTAATGGTTAGCACTGTCACCTCACAGCAAGAAGGTTTTGGGTTCAAGCCCAGCTGCTGGCGGGGGCCTTTCTGTGTGGAGTTTGCATGTTCTCCCTGTGTCAGCGTGGGTTTCCTCCAGGTACTCTGGTTTCCCCCACAGTTCAAAGACATGCAGTTAGGTTAATGTGGGGCGGCCTTGGGCTGAAGTGCCCTTGAGCAAGGTACCTAACCCCTAACTGCTCCCCGGGTGCTGTAGTATGGCTGCCCACTGCTCTGGGTGGGTGTGTTTTCACTGCTTCAGATGGGTTAAATGCAGAGGATGATTCTCACTATGCTTGAAATGTGCATGTGACAAATAAAGGTTTCTTCTTCTGCTTTATTTCATCCTCGATTGGTTCAGCAACACGCTCCACCATTTTGTTTTTCTCTACTCGTGGTATATGAGCTGATAGCCTAGTAGTAGAGTAGCCAATCAAAGTGTGCGATTGCTCATATCCAGTGAATGTGGATAGAATAATAGGTGTTATTCTGCTACTTGTGCATTTGGCACTAGAACTTTCTTGTCTAGATGTTCAGCACTTCTTGTACCTGACTTTTGCACTTGTTGTACGTCGTTCTGGATAAGAGCGTCTGCTAAATGCCTGTAATGTAATGTACTAATGTCTCATCTCATTATCTCTAGCCGCTTTATCCTTCTACAGGGTCGCAGGCATGCTGGAGCCTATCCCAGCTGACTACGGGCGAAAGGCGGGGTACACCCTGGACAAGTCGCCAGGTCATCACAGGGCTGACACATAGACACAGACAACCATTCACACTCACATTCACACCTATGGTCAATTTAGAGTCACCAGTTAACCTAACCTGCATGTCTTTGGACTGTGGGGGAAACCGGAGCACCCGGAGGAAACCCACGCGGACACAGGGAGAACATGCAAACTCCACACAGAAAGGCCCTCGCCGGCCATGGGGCTCGAACCCGGACCTTCTTGCTGTGAGGAGACAGCGCTAACCACTACACCACCGTGCCACCCAGACATTAACATTTTGAAGTTAAAACAACAAATCATTTTTTACAATGTAGATTCAGACACTATCGTCTCCATCAGTATTATCTCTCTGGTGACTTTACCACAATCTTCGATGTCTAGCATCTGCTCTTTAGTGAATGTGGCCATATGGAATTAAAGGACTGGAGGAGCATACTGAGTGGGATTTGTGTGTCTGTGAGTAGGTGTAGTCACGAGCGTATGATCTCTGCAGTTGGTTGATGATTTAACCTATTGAGAGGTGACTCACTCTCCAAACCTTATGACCAATGACTGTGTGTGTGTGTGTGTGTGTGTGTGTGTGTGTGTGTGTGTGTGTGTGTGTGTGCAAGCTACAACTTGAGGAATGCTTCTCAATGATGTAGTTAAGATCCATTCAGCTAAATGTACAGTACATTAGACTGACACTTTTATCCAGGATACAGTGAGAAGTAGAGGGTTATGGGTGTTGCTAAAGGATCCAACAGTGCCAATTTGACAGCACTGGGATCGGGGCACCGCTAGAAATTTTGGGCTCTCTGAAAGAATATAATATCCCCCCCCCCCCCCCCCCCCCCTTGCGTTTCGGGTAACCCAAAATTCTTCATGATGGTGTCAATCTACTGCTGGTTCACCATCAATTCTGCCTGTACCGTGCACAGCTAACATTAGCACTGGATTGGAAAGCAACAAACCTAACATGGTGCCACGCTCTGGCTCCGCCTACACAAGACTGTACCATGTAATGAATAGGGAAAGGGGTGAAATATAAAGACTATCTATCCATCCATTATCTGTAGCCGCTTATCCTGTTCTACAGAGTCACAGGCAAGCTGGAGTCTATCCCAGCTGACTATGGGCGAGAGGCAGGGTACACCCTGGACAAGTCACCAGGTCATCGCAGGGCTGACACATCGAGACAAACAACCATTCACACTCACATTCACACCTACGGTCAATTTAGAGCCACCAATTAGCCTAACCTGCATGTCTTTGGACTGTGGGGGAAACCAGAGCACCCAGAGGAAACCCACGCAGACACGGGGAGAGCATGCAAATGCCATACAAAAAGGCCCTTGCTGGCCGCAAACCCAGGACCTTCTTGCCGTGAGGCAACAGTGCTAACCACTACACCACCGTGCCACCATTTAAAGACTATCTAGTCTCATAATTTTGCGGAAAATGGAAAACCAAACCAGAAGGTTGTTGTATTTTGCTTATTTTAAGAGACAAAATTATTTTATTAAATAAACTTACACATGGTAATAATATTATCCTCTGAAGGCCATCTGTCAATGCTTGGCCCTTAGAAACCCCCCCCCAATGGAGCCCCTGACTGGGATTTGAACTCAAAAGCTCTGATCAATGGATTACTAACCCATCACTTCCCATAAATACATAATTAGATGAATCATTTACTGGCTACATCTAAAGCTCAGTCTTGGTGCTGTGAGTTCAGACACTAGTTGTTCTATGAAGGAAAAGATCCTTTGTGCATTCTGAAATGAGAATATCTCATTCTCATCTCATTATCTCTAGCCACTTTATCCTGTTCTACAGGGTCGCAGGCAAGCTGGAGCCTATCCCAGCTGACTACGGGCGAAAGGCGGGGTACACCCTGGACAAGTCGCCAGGTCATCACAGGGCTGACACATAGACACAGACAACCATTCACACTCACATTCACACCTACGGTCAATTTAGAGTCACCAGTTAACCTAACCTGCATGTCTTTGGACTGTGGGGGAAACCGGAGCACCCGGAGGAAACCCACGCAGACACGGGGAGAACATGCAAACTCCTCACAGAAAGGCTCTTGCCGGCCACGAGGCTCGAACCCGGACCTTCTTGCTGTGAGGCGACAGCGCTAACCACTCACTACTGCTGCCCGAAATGAGAATATATTAAACCATTTTGGAAATGTTATCATCATGACATCATCACTCATGGCTACAGTGTCAGGCAATACAGTTAGGGAATACATTACATCCCATCCTATTCAGGTTTATTCTCTGTTTTGAATAAGGCGTGTCAGTGGCAAATTAATGAGGCACCTTAAATAAATTGATGATACCCTGTAATGAAGAAACGCACTAGGGTGGAAGTAGCTAATTAAGACATTAGGCTTCGTTATTCACTCTGGACAGAGTATTTGGGAAGATTACAGTATGTGACTTGTTTTGGGTAGGTAGGTGGATGGGTGGGTGGGTGGGGTGAGGTTGTGTGTGTGTGTGTGTGTGTGTGGGGGGGGGGTTATAACGCAGCTCTCCTTTAATTTTGTTTTTCCTTCGTGGTGGGTCGCGATCGCGTGTCACTCGTTGGCGCATGCGCACTGCAGTCGGAGGGAGGGAGGAGAGGACCAGCAGAGAGCCGCGCGCACAGCAGAGAGCCGTTCCGTTCTCGGGAAAAGCAGTGATGCGCGTTACGTCTCCAAGATCTCGGAGAACGAGCCGCGCGAATACACGGATGTAAAGACTGTATAACATGCCGTGGAGAGCCGCGGACGCCGACCTCATCACCTTCTCCCGACCTGTGAACCCGGATCTCTGAAGGGGAAGGTAGAGCTATAGGAAGGGGCGAGATCATGGGGAACGAGGCGAGCGTGGAGGGTGGCGACGGTGCGCTTGCCGGGGAGCTCACAGGACCAGAGGCGGAGCTCAGCCGCTTGAGCGAGGAGGAGCGGAGGAGGATCATGGGCACCATGGCAGAGGCGCAGGCCAGGCGAGTGATTCCGGGTGGGAACGGTGTTAGAGGTTGGAGGGATGCGTAGGTCTACTACACGCGAGTGTGTGTGCGTGTGTGTGTGTGTGATTTCTGCGTTGTGTTTTGAACGGGCTTGCTGCAGGTTGGCACCTCACGACAAAACACACCTACATAACATGCAGAATAATCCCAATCACCTAACACACTACTGCATCAAGAGTCCAAGCCATGGTAGGATTTGATTAGCTGTTGATGGCTAATTTAGATCCCAACCCTTAGATCCCAACCCTTAGATCCCAACCATTAGATCTAGATCTTGCCTACAAATAAAAACCATAGCAAGCAAGGAGCGCCACTGCTTCCTTCCTTCCTTCCTTCCTTCCTTAAAGAAAAATAGCCACACCTTTCCAACCTTTCCAAGACTGATCGATTTCAATGACCCAGTGCTTAATTGTCCCTGAACAATTCCTCATGTAGCAGTATGTATAATATTTATAATAATTAAAAAAAAAAACTTGACGCAAATTTGATGCAAAACACGCATTTTCTTGTAAAATTTCTTGCTCCTCTCTTTATTATTTTCCCCTCCTATTATTTGTATTGATCTATAAGTGATTGGCCTTGGCTTTCTCCGTGGTACACACACCCCCTTCTTTACGGGCTGGGTTGGCTGGTGATGTCATACGCTGCTGTGGAAACCACTGGCTTGGAATAAGACGCAAAACGAGAAAGCGTCAAAATCAGAGCTAATGCAAAAACCTATGTATATTTAAACTGTCATGCCGCCAAAAGCCAGTGATTTAATGGGGAGGATTGGTACAGAAATGATCCTGTTCTGGAGAATTGTTTTTAATCAGAAGGGGGAAAGGGGGGAAGGGATATAAATGTTAAGAATACTATATATAGCACGGTGAGCAGGAATGCCATGACGCTTCGTCTCTCTCTCTCTCTCTCTCTCTCTCTCTCTCTCTCTCTCTCTCTCTCACTCACTCACTCACTCTCTCTTTTAAAGAGGATGTATAGTGTAATGTTACAGCTGAAGGCAAAGAGGATCGAAGGTTATAGGGAAGTAATGATCACCGAGAGGAGCCTGTGATGGCTGGAGCTCGCTGTCCATGGTGCTGAAAATCTCTCCCATGATGGGTGTGTGGAGAATAACGCACAGCCTATGGGATTCAATTTGTGTCAATTGTCTAAGTCTCAAAATAATAATAATAATAATAATAATAATCAGTTGACTCAAACGTCAATATAAAATCATGATTTCTTACTGCTGCATTTTTTTACCCCAGAATTTTGCTGTTAGTGTCTTTTAACTCAAAGTCCCTCTCATGCCAGAATCTGGTCTTCCCAGGCAGTCTTCTGTCCCAGTACTAACCAACTCTTTAAGGCATATGGGTGCGGTGCCGATTTCCGTTTCGATAGCCCTCAGCCTCTCGCCTATACAGCTAGGGTTACAGTGGAGGGCTAGTCCTCTGGTAACTGCGAGAGTTTGAGTTCCCTACTTGCATCTGTATTGCAGCATGCCTTGCCAGATGTTAGTAGATACCATTTTTATGGTGGTCTTTGGAATGACCCGACCACAAGTAGAACTCTTGGTCGAGAGGCGGACACGCTAACCACTAAGCCAATTCGCTCAACTTTAACTCAAGAATGTCCCAATCCCACTTTTCCATTTTTGATACAGTGCTAGACTCTTAAGAAAAATGGCTCAAACTGTACTTTTCCTTGTCACTGTGGTGCTACCAGCAAGTACACTTTATGGCTAAAAGCATGTGGACACCTTACCCAGATGTTGAATATCCCATTCCACCTCCCAACTTTTGATGTTTTTGACGTCTTAATAGATAATACATTTTCATTCCCACTCAGACTTCTATAATGGAAAAGTTATGGATATCATGTATTCCTACCTGATTCTGTACTGTACTTAACAGAATGCAATGGCATGCCAACTATGTGAGACCGGATATGACGAGGCAGCAAATCCATTGTTGTGAAAAGCCAAAGCTGAGACAATAGCTAGTTAGCAACATGGCACAAGTCAAGCTGCATCACAGCTCTGTTCAGGAAGTTGTCTTCCTGATTTATTTTTTTTTTTGCTTATACAGTGGGACCGCCATATCCGCTCACTCACACAAGCAAATAAGCATGACTCGTTAAACTACACACTCTGCTTATAGTCAGCATTAATCATGCACACCTGCTTTCACTTTGGACACTTATTACTCACCTTATTTAAACCCCGGATTCTGCTAGCTGGTCTTGTGTTTGTCTTTATTTTATTATATTGATGCTCCTTGTGTTTCTCACTTTTATTGTCAGGTTTTCATACCTGGTGGTTTTGTGGGTTTTTTTTTTTTTTGCTATTCTGTGTGAATAAAAGCTTTTCTGCACTTGCATATATCTCTGCACCTCAACCATGATACAAATATTAAGTGGACATATCAGATTCCTGTTAATTCATTCACTGATTCATAAGCGAGAGAGAGAAACAGAGAGAAAGAGAGAGAGAGAGAGAGAGAGAGCAAATACACATAACTTTTATTGCAGAATATTGTTATAACTGTTTTATGTTATTATTGGTTACTGTTGCTGATGTCATATTGTGTATAGTTTAAAAATAAAACTTTATCATAGGAATGTGTGTACATGAAGAACAAGCATTATATAAGATTTGCTCTTATCTGTGGTTTCAGCTATCTGCATTAGATCTTGGAACATATCCCCTGCGGATATGGTGTTCCCATTGTATCTGTCGATGTTTGCTTGTTATTTTGAGTTATTTGAGTTGCTTTTGAGACAGTATGAGTCGTATCATGACTGGTAAAGCTGATGGTTCCGATTCCCACTGCAGCCGTAACAAAACTTTGATTTCCGCAATTTCTACTAGGTCAACAGGGGGTAGATTAACATTTCGACTTTGCCGTTTTACTCCCATTCTCACAGGACACCATTATAGCATAATAATGGAAATTTGATGGTTTTCACTGTGAGTGGGAATGGGGTATTATTGAGGTCAGCACACTGATGCTACGCGAGGAGGCCTGGCGCACAGTTGTCATTCCAGTTCATCTCAAAATTGTTTCGTGGGGTTGAGTTCAGGGCTCTCTGCAGGCCACTCGACTTCTCCACTCCAGCCTTGAGAAAACATGCTTTTATGCAGCTCAGTTTGTGCACAGCAGCATGTCATGCTGGAACAGGCCTGAGTCCCCTAATTCCATCAAAAGGAAATCGGTGAAGAGAAGCTACATCATTCAAAGCTACAACATTCCGAGACACTTGCGTGCTTTCAAATTTTTGGGAAAGTTTGGGGAACAGGCACATATGGGTGTAATGTGCAGTTGACCAAATACTTTTAGCCATAGTACATTTTTATAGCTTTATAAATAATTTAAAATTAAGATGCATAATTGGAACTCAAGGATAACCTTTAAAGCTTTTCTCTAAAAGGTAGCTAAAGGTTCAATTTCATACATCCACTAGTCTGAATAAATGATACACACTAAAGGTGCAAAGGGAAAACCCCAAGCTCTGTGTACTGACATATACCGTATACCGTATACTGATATCCTCAAGCTTTTGATGGTGGGCCCTTTTAAGAAAGTGCGCTCTTGTGTTCATATGGATGATTTGTCTCATGTTAGTTAACACATGTTTACAGGATAAAATACTTTATTCTATCCACATTCACTGGATATGAGCAATCGTGCGCTCTGATTGGCTACTCTACTACTAGGATATCAGCTCATATACCATGAGTAGAGAAAAACAAAATGGCAGAGCATGTTGCTGAACAAACCGAGGACAAAATAAAAACTCTACTTGAAAGCAAAACCCCAGAAAATATTTTTAAAAAGCAGCAAAATATGGAATGAAAGTATTTGACGGGAAGAATGTATCTTTTTATTTTTCAAGAATTATTATTATTATCATCGCGTTTTTCACTGTCATTTCGCCGGTTTGTTTACATTCTAAGCGGAAATTATTTTGTCTGACATTTTGGATAAAGTTTTTATTGATCGAATTTGCAAAAAATAAAAATAAAATTGCTCCATTTCTCAAAATCCAGTGAATGTGGAAAGAATAAAACAGTTATTCCACTCAATCTCGTCGTAAATGGATTCTAGCTGACTCGGCGCTCTGTGCCTCGTTGGCTAACAGCTCGTGTACGACTCGATTTCGTGGAATAACTGTTAAATATGTCCGTGGATTGAACTAGAAAGTATCTCAAATCAGTTCCAACACTAACGCATCATTGCAAGCCACTGTCACCCTGAATCCCACTGGACATTTAGACATTTTAGGTGCATACAAGTTTGACTTGGTATCTTTTGTGTTTGCAGCACCTATTTCAAGATTGCTAGATGTAATATAATATTTTTGTTTGTGGATACCTTTGGTCGAAAATCATCTCCATGAGTGGTTTTCTGGCAAAGTGAGAAAGCATCAGTATCATACAGTAGACAGTGTTGTGCAGCACATTTTTCAAAAATCAATGAAGGCTTAGATCTCACTATAATTCTTGCTTGATGAAATGTTGCATATAGCTGCATTTAGAGTGCATCTCACTGTGCCTGAATAAAGTATTGATCAGAATGAAGACTGTATTGATTAGAAGTGACAGTTAAGACCATCCAACTGCTGACCCAATCACCAGGCATAAGTTTAAGTAGTTTTATACAACCCCAAATCAGAAAAAGTTGGGACGGTATGGAAAATGCAAATAAAAAAGAAACTAAATTAACTTTGACTTGTATTTCATTGCAGACAGTACGAAACCAAGATTTCGGTTTTAGTTTTGTCCAGTCAACTTCATTTCATTTGTTAATATACCGTACATCCATTCCTTCTTTCCAGGCCTGCAACATGTTCCAAAAAAAGTTGGGATGGCAGCAATTTACAGCAAGTAATGAAGTAAAACAATTAAATAATTATGTGATGTGAAACAGGTCATGTCAACAGATGACTGTAATCATGATTTGGTACAAAATCAGTATCCAGGAAAGACTTATGGCCCTTTTCCACTACCCTTTTTCAGCTCACTTCAGCTCGCTTCAGCCCGACACGGCTCGCGTTTCGACTACCAAAAACCAGCACGATTCAGCTCGCTTCAGCCCTGCTTAGCCCCTAAAACTCGCACCGTTTTGGAGTGGGGCTGAAGCGAGCCAAACCGTGCCGAGTGAGGTTGGGGGCGTGAGCAGACACTCCCCTGTGCACTGATTGGTGAGGAGGAGTGTCCTCACATGCCCACACACGCCCCGCGAGCGCGCTGGGATCTGTAAACACCGCAAACCCGGAAGAAGAATAATTACGAATTACGAGAATTTCTGAAGCCTTATGCGCCTCGCCTCATCTATACGCTCTTGCCAGTATCTGTCCGCGTTGTCGGTGACAACAAGCCACAGCACCAAGACCAGCAACACTAACGACTCCATGTCCTCCATGTTTATTGTTTACTCTCCGGGTCGTGAGACTACCGCTTAAAAGCTCACTGAATCAGTGACATAAAGAGCATCGTGGACGAGTTCACGGAGCGCAAGGCTCGTCGTATGCCCTTCAAATAATGCGCGCAGTAGGCTATTGATGTTTTATTATGAGCCATGTACAGTATGTCGCCTAATGTTTTTTTGTTTCTGAGTTACATGTTCGTTTGAAGGACTTAATGTACAAAATAACATAGTTGCACCCCGTAGTGTTGAAATTGGTAAACACAGTGCATTCAGTGAGGTTTGCACCGCCCTCCTTTTATTTCTGACTCTTCCTGTCACCGTTGCAACCTCTGAGCGCTCATTCGTATGCCCTTCAAATAATGTGCGCAGTATAGGCTATTGATGTTTTATTATGAGCCATGTACAGTATCCTAATGTTTTTTGTTTCTGAGTTACATGTTCGTTTGAAGGACTTGATGTACTAAACAACATAGTTGCACCCGGTAGTGTTGAAATTGGTAAACACCGCAGCTGCGGACATTTTGTAGCCTAAAATGATGTTATGATAAGCTTTAATAAAGGGCCCGGTCATTTGCCCTGCCCCCGGCCCGGCTCTGACTTGTTCCGCCACTGTCACTGATGTCACTGTTTGCGCTGCTTAACGACATCACGTGACGTCCACCCACTTTCGCTAACTCCACCCAATGTGTCCACCCACTTCCAGCCAGCACGGTTCAGCGCGGTTGTAGTCGAAATGCAACTCCAACAGCCCCGCTCAGCCCGACTCAGCTCGACTCGGCACGGCACGGCTCAGCCGCGTTTGTAGTGGAAAAACGGCATTAGTCTTTGAGGAGCAAAGACAAGCTGAGGATCTCCACTTCGTTAACAAATGTGTGAGAAAATTATTGAAATGTTTCAAAACAATGTTCCTCAAAGAAAGATAGGAAGGAATTTGGATATTTCACCCTCTACGATGCATAATATTATTAAACAATTCAAGGAATATGGAGGAATTCCAGTGCATAAAAGGCAAAGGGTTCAAGCCTAAGCTGAACACCGGTGATGTCTGATCCCTCAGATGGCACTGCATCAAGAACCGTCATTCATCTATACCGTATATCTATAGCTGATATAACCACATGGGCTCAGGATTACTTTGGCAAACCTTTGTTGAGCTCTACGGTACAGAGTTACATCCACAAATGCCAGTTAAAACTTTACCTTGCAAAAAGGAAACCTTATGTTAACTGTGTCCAGAAGCACTGTCAACTTCTATGGGCTTGGAAGCATCTGGGATAGAACATCACACAGTGGAAATGTTTATTGTGGTCAGACGAATCAGTATTCCAGGGGTTTTTTTGGAAGAAATGGACATTATGTGCTCCAGACCAAAGACAAAAGGACTATCCAGACTATTACTAGCAACAAGTCCAAAAGCCAGGGTCTGTCATAGTCTGGGGTTGTGTCAGTGCCTTTGGCAAAGGTAACTTACACTTCTGTGATGGAGCATTAATGCAGAAAAGATTGAGATTTTGGAGCAACATATGCTGCCTTTAAAGTGCATATCACAGGTAAATTCAGGAGCAAGATCAGTGTAATTATCCTATTTTATATTAAACTTTGGTCAAATATCTGTAACATTCTACATTCTCTGCAATTTTTTTACCTTGCGCAATACCAGAAAAAATCAGTTGAAATCAAGCCATTTGAGGAGAATTGGTCCGCCTCTGAAAAAACTTTGCATTTGAATTTCCCGGGAAACATTGATTTTCGTGACGTCGCGTGCGGGACGCCTCCCTCTGAATCCTACGTCAGCACTGGTTTGTTCATGAGAAAAAGACCTGGTGGTTTTCTGCAAATTTCTTCAACATTATCACGTAATTATTAAAATGGTTAACAGATGTATCGTAGAAGGGTGTAGCAACACCAATCTTGATGGGATTAGTACTCATCGTTTTCCAAAAGACCGGACAATGAGAGAGAAATGGGAGCGCTTGGTCTACACAGGCTGTGCACTGAAACCGTGCAAAGCTCTCGCAGCCTGCTGGCGCTTCCGCAGGTAACGTCACGAATCTGGCTCCAGACTCCCTTGGGATTTTTTCAGACACATTTTGTTATTTTATTTTTTTCTGCTGTAGACAGATGGCCTTATGCAAAATTACCCTTCTGGATGAGTGTGTAAAGGGACATACTTTCATATAAAAAAAAAAACGAAATTGGTCCAGAATATGCACTTTAAGACGACATCTTCTCCACATTCTGCACACATTACAAAGGCATGGCTGTGGAAGAAGAGGGTTTCTGTCCCCTCGGTCCCCGATAGAGAATGTGTGGTGAATTTTGAAACAAAAATATGACAATGACGACCCTGTACTCTTTTACACCTTAAGACCTGTTTGCAGGAAGAATGGGGCAAAATAACACCTGAAACACTTCATCTCTTGGTGTCTTCAGTCCCTAAACATTTTTAAGGATTGTGAGAAAGCAACATTACAAAGTGTTAAATGCTTTACCGTCCCAAATTTTTGAAATGTGTCGCAAGAATGAAAATTGAAATGTGTTTATTTTGAAAAAACAACAAAATTCATGAGATAAAACATTAAACAGTGTGCTATTGTATTGTTTTGAGTGTAATACAGTTCAAAGATTATTCACAAATCATTGTTTTCAGTTTTAATTGAAATTTTTCTGATTTGGGGTTGGACAACCTCTGTGCTAAGGTTTTTATCCCCCGCCCAAACAAAGTTTGGCGGGGGATATAGAAATGGGTTCCGTCCGTCCGTCTGGCTGTCCGTCCAGTCACGTTTTCATTTTCGGGCCATATCTTTAAAACCCCTGAAGATATCGTCATGAAACTTTGTATACATATCAAGCAACATGTGAACTGGTGCCTTTTGCTATTTTGGATTTTTGAAAAAAAAAGTATTTTTCAAGATTTTACATAAAAAATAGATTTTGACTTAGTTTCTAAGAGCAATGTTCGTTTCCGGAGCATATATCCAAAACTATTCATGATATGGATTTGAAACTTGGTATACATGTTAACAAGGTGATGTAGATGTGCCTTTTCATACTAATAAATTTGAGAAATTTTTAATTTTTGAAACAATTTCAGACTTGGTCTCTCAGGTTAGTCTTAGGGGTAGGTTTTGTTTCCGGAGCAGAACTTGAAAACTATGAATGGTATGGTCTTGAAAGGTGGTATATGTGTTGATTAAGTAATGTATATGCGCCTTTTGATACAAAGAAATGTGAGAAATTTTAATTTTTAGCTCACCTGGACCAAAGGTCCGGTGGGTTTATGCCATGGGCTGCTGAGGTCAGTGTAAAGAGGTAGGGTTGGTTTCCTGCAGCAGAACTTGAAAAATGTGACAAATAATATCTTGAAACTTGGCATATAGGGCGGGGGATATAGATGACTCTATCTACTTGTTTGTTTTTTTATAAAGTGTATGGTACTATACATTGGGGTGGATGATAGGTAAGGAATAAACCACAAAGGGGTGTGCTGTTATATGAAAATAATCAATGATGGAATGCAGACTTGAACAGCAGGGTTGTTGTTACACGCCATAGTTGACTATTTTCTAATAACAGCACAGTTTTTTGTTCCTTTTATACCACAGCACTTTGATGATGCTAACATGGTTTATTTATTAAAGAATGTCATGACTTTTCATCCATTTATGGTCACATTTAATGTTCTGACAGTAGAATGCTGGTAAGCAAGTCCAGACTTACTGTACAAACCAACCATAGCTTAAGAGTATGATAGAGTCTGGATGTGTTCATGAGAGCCTTAGGATTCTTGGAAGTAGGTCAAGTCTAAGTAATTGAATACTTTCACCAAGTAATGCTTGTATATTCAGTGGCTGTCACTTTGCTTTTTCATGTCTGGATCATTTATCCACATTAGGGCCTAAAGTTGTTTTAAAGACTTTAGTTATGTTGTGTAATCTGTACCAGAGACTACCAATGTCAATTCTTACGAATGAAGCTCATTTTATTTATATATTTTTTTTACTTTGTAGGTCTTCAGAGCATCAGCCATCTGGAGGAAGAGGTTCTGGGGGCCTTAGTAAGAGTCGAACAGTAGACGCGTTCGGAGAGGGTCCACCTCCCAAGCCAAAGCCAGGCCGCAGTCCTTCTTCCCTCAGTCTTCTTGAGTCACGCTTTCGGCAGGAGCCCAAAGACCCTGAGCAGCCTCGCACTGGCATGTTTTCCTCATCCTTTCTAAGTGGGGTTTCTTCAGCTGTCTCCTCTGCCAGCATCCCCAAATTCAGCCTTTTTGGTGATGATGAGGAAGATGCAGCCAAACAGGGACCAAAACCCCCTGGCCCACAGCAGGGTTCATCCAAAGGGCAAGGACCACCGGGGCAGAGACAAGGAGTTGCATTACAAGGGCCTGGAGGAAAGCCTGCTGGGCCTAGTCCTGGACCTGGGCCTCAACATCATGGACCTAAACCTAAAGACTCTGGGCCTCAGCAACAAGGTCTTGCTAAAACAGATCCAGGAGGATCAGGCAAACCTAGCGGGCCACAGCAAAGCCCGGCTAAAGCCACACCTCAGCCTGGTGGACTGCTGTGTCCTCTATGTAAAACGACTGAGCTGAACTTGCAGGCCAAAGACCAACCACCCAACTACAGCACCTGCACCCAGTGCAAACAACAGGTGTGCAGTCTGTGTGGATTTAGTCCTCCTGACTCAGAGGTAAGATTTCACCATAGCACTCACATAACCCTTAATGAATAAATACACCAAGACACCGAGGTGGAGATAATTAATCGTATAATATACTGCAGAGATAATTCGATCATGTGTTTTTAAGACAGACTAGAATAGCAAGGTGTTCACTGAGAGTTTTATTCTCATAAAAACATGGGTTTTCCTAATATTAATGCTTGACCTTGGAGTTTGTGGTTGACACAGTGGAAATGTCTGCTTCCTGTGATAATGGATTTATACAGACTTTCTAAGATTAAAAAAAAAGAAAGAAAGAAAATCTGGCTCTTATTGTGTTTAAAGCATGGCTGGGTTTGATTGTGAAGGATCCTCACCATGTTCAGTGAAGCTGCAGCCTGTATTGTTCTCCCTTAGCCTGAGGTGAAAGTGACCATATGGATTGTAGGGGAAGATTATCGATTCACATCATCCTTACAGGAAGTGCAAGATGGCGATTTAGAAAATTCTTCCAAAGCACTTCATTTTCGAGAAATCTTTTGTATTTATAATGCGAGAAATCTATTCTGTATCAAGTGATCTGAAATAACATTGTCAGTGTACCGTACATATATATATATGTGACGAGTCATGGAATCCACGGACACATGTCAGCCGAAACGAATCCGAGAAAATCACAAAAGAAGCATTAATTAATTAATTAATTAATTAATTGGTGCTTCTTTTGCGATTTTCTCGATTCATCGTGCTGCTGTCAAGGCATCGGCTGATTATATATATGTGACGAGTCATGGAATCCACGGACACATGTCAGCCGAAACGAATCCGAGAAAATCACAAAAGAAGCATTAATTAATTAATTAATTAATTAATTAATTGGTGCTTCTTTTGCGATTTTCTCGGATTCGTTTCGGCTGACATGTGTCCGTGGATTCCATGACTCGTCACATATATATAATCAGCCGATGCCTTGACAGCAGCACGATGCATCAAATCATGCAGATACAAATCAAGAACTTCAGTTAATGTTCACTTCTTCAAACATCAGAACGAGAAAAAATTGTGATCTCAAAGTGTGACTTTCTTTCTCTGTGGTTTGGGTGTTGGTTTGAGCCAGATGGACTGGTTTATTTGGGTATTTCCGAAACTGCTGATCTCCTGGGGTTTACACACACAACAGTCTCTAGAGTTTACACAGAATGGTACGAAAAACAAAAAACATCGATCGAGCGAGCGACAGTTCTGTGGGTGGAAACAAATGCCTTGTTGATAAGAAAGGTCAGAGGAAAACGGACAGATTGGTTCGAGCTGCCAGGAAGGATATAGTAACTCATAGCAACTCTTTACAACCGTGGTGAGCAGAAAAGCATCTCAGCATGCAACAGCAGAAAACCACAATGGGCTCCACTCCTGTCAGCCAAGAACAGGAGTCTTAGAATCAAGAACAAGTTCCTATTAAAGTGGCCGGTGAGTGTATATTTACAGATGTATTCCATTGTCTACAGTATATCATCTGTAGACTAGATAAATTCAAAGACTGAACAATAGGCTGAATTGTTGGTAATACTATAACCAGGGGTTCTCAAACTTTTCTGCTTTGAGGCCCACCTATTCATACTTGCAACGAGTCAGGGCCCATTAAAAAGATCCCCAATTATTTTGGCTCATCTATTTTATTAGAATCTAATAATCTATTGTAAAGTGTATTAATGGGATGCAACATCACTCCCTGTTACAGATGGGAGCCCAGGAATTAAATAAATGCAATAAAAATAAACTGCTTTTGCATTTAAAACTGTATGGATGTGCCATACAGTTGGATATTTAACTGATGTAAGTTTTTTCGACTTCTTTTAAATTTGAATGAAATTTCATTTCAGAAACTAGACATGTATGTCACGGTGTCTCATAACATGCAGTACAGATACAGTACGGACTCCATATGCAAGAGTGCACAACTTGTACAATTTTCTTATCAACAGATATTATCATGCATTATCTAACCTGACATTTTGAACCCATACGAGCATTATCTTGATCATGTTAATAAGTTTACACTGTTATATTGCACCTCATCTAGAATGACACTCTGTTTGCTCTGTGAATACTTGACCCCTAGACTTATGAGCTCCAGTCCACCAACTGGAAATGCAATCTTCTGCACATGATATTTTAACGAGGGGAAATTTAAACAGGCGCTCTTAACAAAATTGCTTATGGTTGTAGTGTATGTGTGTGGGTTTTTTTTTCTTGTGTTTCCAATTGCCCTTATCCATTGGTTTTTCTACTTTTTTCCTCTCTCAGGGTAAAGAGTGGCTATGTTTAAACTGCCAAATGCAACGGGCAATGGGGGGCATGGAACCTCCTGGCCCTCCAATGATGACACAGCCTTCTAAGCAGGGCTCAGCCCCTCCATCCCCACTGAGGAAAGAAGCACCAGCTCGGTCAAAGGATGAACCAGGGAAGAAGGCTCCAATGCTGACCAAGCAGCAAAGCATGTCAGATACAGGAAGAGGATCCACTCCTCCACCGACTCCCAAACAGAAGACTCCTGCTCCAGGGACACAACTGAAACCCCACAAAGGGCTGGAGGAAGCTCAAGCTGAATTAAAACACGGACAGCAAACACCTCCACTTCAGAAAGCTGAACAGAGTCCTATGTGTAGTCCCCAACCTTCTCCTGCAAAAACCAACCAAAAGCAGGATGGAGGTGGCTTTTTTGGAGGCTTTGGTCTTGGAGGGTTGACAGACATGACAAAACCCCCTGCAGATTCAGTTACAGGGAAATTGTTCAGTGGTTTTGGCGGCTCATCCAAACCACAAGGTGGCACTGCAGCACAGGCAAGTGACTCGGTTGCTGGGAAGTTGTTCAGTGGGTTTAGCGGACTGACTGAAACACCCAAGCCACCTGTGTCCACTTCGCAGGCAACTGAGGGTGTGTCTGGAAAGATGTTTGGGTTTGGTTCATCAATCCTTAGCTCGGCCACCAACATCATCACCGGGGAAGAACCACAGCCTCCTCCAGGGTCATTGCCTGACTCCCCCATTGACTCTGAAACAAAATCTCCTCCAGGCTCTCCTCCAGATTCTGAATCCCCCCCAGACACCCCACCAGTCTATTCCAAAGAGCCTGCTTCTCCTGAACCTGGGTCCACCGATGGAAAGGCACTAGCAGATAAACCCACCTCAGAGGTTGTAAAAACAGAACAGCCTCAGACCACATCCAACTGTCCACTCTGTAAAGTAGAACTGAACATGGGATCAGGAGATGAGCCCAATTACAGCACCTGTACAGAGTGCCAGAAAACTGTGTGCAACCTTTGTGGTTTCAACCCCATGCCACATCTCTCAGAGGTAAGTGGTATATTCTTTATTAAAATCTTATTTCACTTGCAAATTCTAAAAAAAAAAAAAAAACAGTTTGCACTAATCAAGTTCTATGAAAAGTTGGAGGGGTGTGGCTACCATTCATATGTTTTCTGACAACAGCCATGTGGTCAAATTTGCTCAAATATGATAAAACCTAGGTTTTAGGCCTTTCATTTTACCAAAGACTGATAATGCAGAAAAAAATAAGTGCCCTCTTAGAACAAAGGTTCCTCTGAGGTTCTTTGCATAGTTAAGGTTTATTTGCTTTCGAAAGAAGTTTTGTGTAGAAACACTTGACATTCAGTATGTTGAAGTCTTTAACAGTTTGCCTAAAATGGACAAACCAAAGAACCTTTATGGAAACTTTTCCTGAGTATTGAGGTTTTTCACCTGACGTCACAGGGTCACGTGACGCCCCGGTGTCTGCCATTTTGAAGGTCAAGCTAGCTAATGTCAACAACATCATAGCTGGTATGTTACTGTAGCAATGTTTACGTTCAGTCATTTGGATGACTGTTAAAACCTTTCAGTCTCAACTTTTTCCTTTACTGTATTTACTAGTTTACTGTAATTATGATCCGGCAGCTATTTACACCGGATCCAGTGTAAATTGCTGCCGGAGCGCACTCCGGCTTGCTCCCCCTCAAATTAAGCAGCGCGCTCCGGCTTGCTCCCGGAGTGCTCCGGCCGAGGTTCCGGAGCGTGCTCCGGCTTGCTCCCCCTCAAATTAAGCAGCGCGCTCCGGGAGCAAGCCGGAGCGCGCTGCTTAATTTGAGGGGGAGCAAGCCGGAGCGCGCTCCGGCAGCAATTTACACTGGATCCGGTGTAAATAGCTGCCGGATCATAATTACAGTAAACTAGTAAATACAGTAAAGGAAAAACTTGAGACTGAAAGGTTTTAACAGTCATCCAAATGACTGAACGTAAACATTGCTACAGTAACATACCAGCTGTGATGTTGTTGACATTAGCTAGTGCTAACAGCTAGTTGCTAGTGCACTGCTACAACACAGACACCGACCCTAATAATACAGTTCTTGGTCATTGCCTGGTAACAGCAAATTTATAACGGGCCATGTCTCAACAGACTAAGAAGTTATTTCAATGACATTTAATAACATTTTGTTTATCCTGAGGACCGAAAGTAAATGAAAATGTGAACAAACCTTAGCTGTAATAAGACGGCGACCACCGGCTCCAGGGACGACCCGCTGATGTAGGCATGTTACCCAGCCTGACACAAAATATTTGTAGGCATCCAAACTCTTATACGCTTTCAGATCAATACCTGTGTATGGCGATGGGTTTTTAACGACATAGGTATACAGATCATGTGGGCCGAAGTCAGGTAAAGACGAGGGCTTCGTGTACTTCCGTACGTCAGTGAACAATCCTGGTGGAAGCAGGTAAACGTCGTTCTCTAAGCCTGCTAACCTCAGTTTTTGCAAATACCTCTCCCTCTGCTCGCCCTGTAAATGCCCTACGTCGCTGGATAGTGAAGGTGTTTTCTGCATCTCGCTCCTTTTTCTTTTATGTTTTTCGTTTGTCGCCTTCCTCGCATTCAAACTGATTCAAGCCGTGACGTCCAAAAAGGCAGCCTCACATGACTTGGTCACGTGGGTGAAAAACCTCAATAGATCTCAGAACACATAGTAGTCAACTTTGTTGCACCAATGACGCCAATGTGTAGGCCGAGCCCTGTTAGTGGTAAACCGTGAGATAAACAGTACCTTAAGAATACTTATCACTCCCAAGGTTTTACTGCCATCTTCTTCACACAGATTTACTTTTCTGAAGAAAAAAAAATCTGTGATGTGAATAACTTCAGTTTTATTTTTTACATTGAGGTCATATAACACGCGTTTTAGGAAGCTCCACCCATGCTTTTCCACCAATACATTTCATTTCACTGAAAAACAAAGTCATAATGCACATTAGGTATTGTTTATTTTGCTAGCATGTACTAGGATTTTGAGCATCCTGTTGCTGAGACTTCCTTGTTGTAATCCTGCTAAACTATTTCAGGTGTGCTAATCAGATTAGCCCTAAGCATGACCATCCTGCAATACCTCACATGGCCAATACTGTGGCTTGATTCCTTGTGACTGCTACCACTGGTGTTATTGTAGTCATGGGCCAAGGAGCAAAGTGTTGTCACACTGCAAACGAACTGAACCATGATTCAGTTTGATCCAAATCTTTCAATCGGAACAAATTTTGGTTCTTTGGTCCAGACCATGGTTTGAAGCACCTGCTACTTTGGTTTGGACCAAAGTGAAAAGTCTGAAGGTTTGTACCAAACAAAGTAGGTGACAAAGCATCATTAGTGTGTGCCATCTTAAGGCCCGGTCCCACTATAACGATAACTATAAATAAATTGGCCCCCTGCAGTTTATGTGGTTGGTGGTCACACCAGACCAATAACAATACCTATAGCCTAGGCCTCGGTTTATCCATATCTATGAGATTGCTTCCAGGCCTGGAAAAATCTGATCCGATAAAACCATCTGACCAATCAGGTAATTGTTTACATGTCTGAGTACGTGCTATTTTTCCTGGGCACCTTTGTACATCCTTGCTGCATCATAAAGTCACGGAATACGGATTCACGGAAAGTAAAAAATATAATACAAAGCACGCATCTTTTATTCATCTCATCTCATTATCTCTAGCCGCTTTATCCTTCTACAGGGTCGCAGGCAAGCTGGAGCCTATCCAAGCTGACTACGGGCGAAAGGCGGGGTACACCCTGGACAAGTCGCCAGGTCATCACAGGGCTGACACATAGACACAGACAACCATTCACACTCACATTCACACCTATGGTCAATTTAGAGTCACCAGTTAACCTAACCTGCATGTCTTTGGACTGTGGGGGAAACCGGAGCACCCGGAGGAAACCCACGCGGACACGGGGAGAACATGCAAACTCCGCACAGAAAGGCCCTCGCCGGCCCCGGGGCTCGAACCCAGGACCTTCTTGCTGTGAGGCGACAGCGCTAACCACTACACCACCGTGCCGCCCCATCTTTTATTCATGAATATGTAATTATTTTCCATGAAATATCAATAGTAAATTAATAAAGTAAACATATAAATGCAGGTAAGATATTTTAATGACGAACTTCAGCAGTCCAAACATTTAATTGTTTCTGACTTCTTAATTTTTTTATCCGCGATGCATCATCTGTATGAAATCAGTAACCAATCTGTAATATACTGAAACGTCCGTGACCAATCTGTAAATTATTAGCATCTATGATGCATCCGTATTAAAATCCGTAACCACTCCGTATTTTGTATCCTTTTTTTTTAAATGATATTTCTGTAGTCCGTGACCTATCTATATTATATCAACCACCAGAGTGTGTGCATGGGAAGTTTTGAAGTCTGTACAGTATGACCCGGAATAATGTGTTACTATTTGGGGAAAAAAACCTTCCAGGACTATTCCTAAGTTGCATGCATTTATTTACCTGAGTGTCAGGACCAAGTGATATTAGAGTTGGGATTATAGTTGTGGTGTGACTGCTCCAGTGTCTAAGTGAAACTAAATTCAGGTATAGGCAGGGCTCGACATTAACTTTTAAACCCACTTGCCCTGAGGGGCAAGTGGGGGTTAATTTCCACTTGCCCCCCAATATTATCACTTGCCCCCTATTTTGCGAGTACTACTTTTTTTTTAGGAAAACCATAGAATAGTTGTGAATTGCAAGATAAAATGAAGATCACACATTGAGTTGAAGTTTGGTTATTGATTAAGTTTATTATCAAGTTTGGTTAATAATAACCAAACTTAGCACTTGGTACTTGTCCGTTGGTACTTGTAACGGACAATAACAGTTTTATCCAAAATAGTTTTTCCTGCCTTAGTCGATTTATTTCCATTTCACATGCATGCGGCTGTTGTAAAGTTCAGTGTGTTTGTCTAGAACTCTCTCAGACTGTAGGTTCATTCCTCAATAATGTAGAAATCATAAAATAGAACTCTATAACAAAGTTTGTATGAAGAAAACAATAGGGTGCCAAGAATTTTGAACAGTACTGTGTTTGAGAATATATATATATCTTTTTTTTTAATATCATCCACCTCTAGGTTTAAAGAAAAAAAAATGTGCCGACATGACCGACATGATAATGTTTGAGTTTAAAATTATTGTTTAGTGTGTAGGTTGTGGGTGTTTTATACAGACCTAGCAACCTGTAACTGAATCAGTGTAGCTGGTCTGCCATGGGCGGCACGGTGGTGTAGTGGTTAGCGCTGTCGCCACACAGCAAGAAGGTCCAGGTTCAAGCCCCGTGGCCGGCGAGGGCCTTTCTGTGTGGAGTTTGCATGTTCTCCCCTTGTCCGCGTGGGTTTCCTCCGGGTGCTCCGGTTTCTCCCACAGTCCAAAGACATGCAGGTTAGGTTAACTGGTGACTCTAAATTGACCGTAGGTGTGAATGTGAGTGTGAATGGTTGTCTGTGTCTATGTGTCAGCCCTGTGATGACCTGGCGACTTGTCCAGGGTGTACCCCGCCTTTCGCCCGTAGTCAGCTGGGATAGGCTCCAGCTTGCCTGCGACCCTGTAGAACAGGATAAAGCGGCTACAGATAATGAGATGAGATGAGATGGTCTGCCATGATGGAACGCAGTTTGTTTGTTTGTTTGTTTTTAAAACCTAGGCGTGGATGATTTAAAATATATATATATATATATATATATATATATATATATATATTTTGCACAGGACTGTGTTCCTCTGATAACAGAAACAATGCTCCAGCTCTCTGCTCTTAATCTGTTCTGTTCTTTCAGGATTTATTGCACATGTTGTTCTTTGTTGAGTTTTTTTATGCCCGAGTTGTTTGAAACCAATCTGGGTTTTCTGTGTCGAATAAGGAAGCAGCTTCACCTGTAAGAAAATCAAACACTTTCATGAAGGCGCTAACTCGAATGCAAGTAGAAAAAAAAAATAAAACGAGATTCTTAAGCAAACTCTTCCATCCTCACTTCCAACTTTGTTTTTGTAAAATACATTTTAAATACAATCGTGAATTGCTCTGGAGTTTTCAGACTGAGCTCCTCTCGTTGTGTTCTTTAACCACTCATTTCCCCATTGTTCTTGAAGCATTTGCTTCTATTTGTTAACGTTTCTCTTGATAACGGGGAGACGGTAATGCCTTTTATCTATCTTTCTGTTTGAACAAGCAAAAACAGCACAAAAATTAATCATATTGAAGACAGATTAAACCTTGCTTGCATGAAAGACTGTGTCTGTTACCCCTTTTCCACCAAATCAGTTCCAGGGCTGGTTCGGGGCCAGTGCTGGTGCTGGTTCACAACTCGTTCAACTTGCGAGCCAGCTGAGAACCAGTTTGCTTTTCCATAGCTCGCGGTGCTAAGGGAAGCCACGTCATTACATCGTTGTATACGTCAGTTACGTCGCTGTACACGTCAGTTACGTCGCTACGTTTGCATAAACCTTGGCGCGAATATCAAAGCAAAAACAACACAGAAGAAGCAGCAGCAGCAACAACAATAATAATAATAATGGATGACTTCGCGTTTGTACAGCTGCTGCTTCTCGTCGCTTAAAAATGGCGATCTTTCGCGGTCTTGTTATTGTTGTTGGTCTTAACAGCTCCACCCCCCCGCTGACATACTGTAAGCGGTTCTTTCCTCTGGCCCAGCAAAGAGTTGGTGCTAGCCTGGAACCGGTTTTTCTGGCCCCAGAGCCAGTTCTTTGTCAGTGGAAACAGAAAACCCGGTTCCAAACTAAGCACTGGCCCCGAACCAGCCCTGGAACTGCTTTGGTGGAAAAGGGGCATGACTGACCCCAGCTGTAATTATCACGTGATGCGTGACGTTATGTACAAGGGGTCTATAAACGGTACGCGTACCATACTACAACAGCGGGGGTATATAAAATAACTTGCAAAGCAGTAAATGAAACACAGACTATTGCCGCTTTTCCACTACCAACGCGGCTGAGTCGGGCTGAGCCGAGCTGAGTGGGGCTGTTGGAGTTGCATTTCGACTACAACCGCGCTGAACCGTGCTGGCTGGAAGTGGGTGGACAAATTGGGTGGAGTTAGCGAAAGTGGGTGGACGTCACGTGATGTCGTTAGGCGGCGCAAACAGTGACATCAGTGACCTTTTAAGCGGTAGTCTCACAACCCGGAGAGTAAACAATAAACATGGAGGACATGGAGTCGTTAGTGTTGCTGGTCTTGGTGCTGTGGCTTGTTGTCACCGACAACGCCAACAGATACTGGCAAGAGCGTATAGATGAGGCGAGGCGCATAAGGCTTCAGAATTCTCGTAATTCGTAATTCTTCTTCTTCCGGGTTTACGGTGTTTACAGATCCCAGCGTGCTCGCGGGGCATGTGTGGGCATGTGAGGACACTCCTCCTCACCAATCAGTGCACAGGGGAGTGTCTCCTCACGCCCCTAGCCCCACTCGGCTCGGTTTGGCTCGCTTCAGCCCCACTCCAAAACCGTGCGAGTTTTGGGGGCTGAGCAGGGCTGAAGCGAGCTGAGTCGTGCTGTTCTTAGATAGTCGAAACGCGAGCCGTGTCGGGCTGAAGTGAGCTGAAAAAGGGTAGTGGAAAAGGGCCATAAGAAAACAGCCAAGACATAATGGCGGATACGTAGTGATGGACACTTTTAGGAACTGAAATAAAAGATCAAAAAGCCTCATTTTTGTGGTGCTAGTTCGTAATATATGCTCATTCCAACTTGCCTGGTTGGGCATGTCAGGGACATATCCCACTTGCCCGAATGCATCTTTCACTTGCCACGGGCAATCGGGCAGTCCTTAATGTCGAGCCCTGGGTATAGCTATAGTCATGGTTGTAGTTATAGGTATAGTTATAGTTATCGGTGTTGTAGGACCGGGCTGTTAATGTCATCATTTGACTTAATGTAGTGAAGTTCTTCTGTGGTGAGGGTGAAGCTTATTGTCAGTTCCAGTATGCTTCGAATTACATAAAAAAGACTGGAACATTCTCTTATAAGAACACTGGGTTTTAGTACGGAACATACTGTTGTTATAGCATTGCTAATTATAGGAACAGACTGATCATCATTTTAGACATATCCCCTCCTCCCCTGGCTGAGTGCTTGTCTGAACTGATTGTGTGTGTGAATTTGTTTGTGATGTGCTTTGCCCGTGGCAAGGGAGCTTGATAAATTGGATAATTGGCAATGGTGTGGGCTGGGCACTCAGCATATTTACCTCCAGTTGTCACATCATCTTGCTGAAATGTATTGCTGTAATGTGAATGCACACAAGACAAAAACATACATTTTTTTCTCATTTTGTAAGTTTCTGTATTATGAAGTGCCCCTGTGTGTGTGTGTGTGTGTGTGTGCGCATATATCTCCGTGTATGTGTTTGTGTGTAATCCTTTCTTGCTAACAGGATTTAAAATGTTGCAGAATGCCTCGAGGTTTTGTGAAAGCTAATCATTTCTTAATCTGTCCATATTTGTTTTCGACTGAGATGACAGGATTTACCTTTAGTCTCATTTGCTTTCCACTTTTGTCTCTTTCTCTTCACTCTGTCTACCCAGAGGCATCCGCTCCTGCGAGGTTTTCCCTCAATAGGACTGCAGCGCCTCATAAAGCCTTTTCTCCTTTTTATCCTCTTTGTTTATATATCTGATTACAGAATAAGCACATTAAGAATTAGAATCGCCCTTATTCTGAGATATTATCTTGCTAATTTAACTACTTGTCTGCTGCTAGCTTTGAGCTAAGTTTTTTGAGCTGCTCCCTCACATGAACAGGCTGCGCACTTGTGGAAGGCTGAGCAGCCGAATGGCCTGTTCAAGCACGTTTTAGTGCCTCGCCCCCTTGATGGAGGGAGCGTGTGCCAAATGCATGCCTTCACTGCTGCTGCTACTCCATGGCGACAGTGCATAGCAACACTGCCATGTCCCCCATAGTAGTCAGTTATGAAACGCTGTTCAGACAGCCGTTGCATAACAGGAGAGCGTTAGAACTGACTGCTGGTCTCTTTCAGAGAAACAGTGATTGTTTTTTTTCAATTTACATTCACACTACACTGTAAAAACAAGCTATCAGTTTTACAGCAGTATAATATCTTACATTGAATAAAATAACGCACATTATTTTTTTGGCGGTCCAAATCCTGCGCTCTGATTGGTTGGCGAGCGGGTCCGTATCCTACGGTATGGACCCCGGTTACGGACCTCTGGCGACTCGCTCGTTCACAACAACAAACATAGTAGAATTTTTTGTCAACATTTATTTTCGCATTTCTCAGGAGAGTAGCATTAATTTTACAGCATGGATAGCGATAACGACAGTGTTCACAGCGAAAGCGAGTTTTAGTACCCTGAGGAAGAAGAAATAAAAGAAAACATTTCAGGAGAAAGCTAAAAACCTAACTTGCTAACACCGAGCAAAAACATGGCTGAATCCTGAATGACTCAATTTTGTATAAATAGGGGACTACATAGGCGGCAAAATGTAGTTGTTTTCCTGCCATGGAAGTGCACTTGTATACCAAGGAGGAAGCAATTTGCATTACAGCCGTGAATGAGGATTCAAAATGGCAACTCGGCTCGGTTTTCCCTTTGGGGCGCTCTCGCTTTCTGTTAGAATTTGGTAAAGAAAAAAATAAATATATTATTTACCAGCTTAAGGTCGGTCCGTATGGTGAAATACCGTGACCTCGGCCTTGAATACTGACCTCAGCCCAGAGGGCCTCGGTCAGTACTTTCAAGACCTCGGTCACGGTATTTCACAATACGGACCTCCCAGCTGGTAAATAACATATATATCCAGAACATTTGGCTGACATAGGATACAGCTGAAGGTTAACTGTCTTGATCAAGCACCCAACCATGTCAGTTTGGTAGTGCTGGTATTTGAACACACAACCTTCTGACCTGTAACTCAAAGCCTTTACCACTAATCCGGTACAACTAGCATGCAGCCGTCTCTTTTCTAACCACTGAAGCCTCACTCACAAGTGACCGGTGAGTGAATCAGGTGTCATTGCTTCCATGCATTGGAGTGTTGATGATTTCACAGCAGTCTCACGTAGAGCTGGACCAAGATTTAGATCCCTCTCCCAGGGTGTGTTCGCCATCTGCTCCTGGCTTTGTATCAGGATCAGGCCACCTGATGTGTTATATTGCATTTCTCCCATTCTCTTGTACCTTGACTCACACTAAATAATTTATTTCATTTCTGCAAAGACCCTCATCTGTACTGACTTTTTTCCCCTCCAGTTTTAGTATTTTACTGTGTGTTCTAACTAATACTGAGTTGGACTGTCATTACATCCTTCACCTATAAACTGTAATCAAGGACAACAGCTAAGAGCTGGGGTTTACATAGCTAGCTTACATACCATAACTAGCTTATAGCTGAGTCCTGCTGACTTAGCGACTGAACATGGGTTGCTAGCGCCTTGAAAAACTTATTTATTAGTTTATATCCTTTTGTTAGGATATTTTTTACTCTACGGTCAATTTAGAGTCACCAGTTAACCTAACCTGCATGTCTTTGGACTGTGGGGGAAACCGGAGCAAACCCACGCGGAGAACATGCAAACTCCGCACAGAAAGGCCCTCGCCAGCCACGGGGCTCGAACCCGGACCTTCTTGCTGTGAGGCGACAGCGCTAACCACTACACCACCGTGCCGCCGGTTTCAAGATATTATTTGTCACATTTTTCAAATTCTGCTGCAGGAAACCAACCCTACCTCTTGACAACCCATGGCATAAACCCACCGGACCTTTGGTCCAGGTGAGCTAAAAATGAAAGTTTCTCACATTTCTTCGTATCAAAAGGCACATATACATTACTTAATCAACACGTATACCAACTTTCAAGACCATCCCACTTATAGTTTTCAAGTTCTGTTCTGGAAACAAAACCTACCCCTAAGACTAACCTGAGAAACTAAGTCTGAAATTGTTTCCATGGAAACATGAAAAATTAAAATTTCTCAAATTTCTTAGTATGAAAAGGCACATCTACATCACCTTGTTAACATGTATACCAAGTTTCAAATCCATATCATGAATAGTTTTGGATATATGCTCTGGAAACGAACATTGCTCTTAGAAACTAAGTCAAAATCTATTTTTTATGTCAAAATTTGAAAAATACTTTTTTTTTTTCAAAAATCCAAAATAGTAAAAGGCACCAGTTCACATGTTGCTTGATATGTATACAAAGTTTCATGAAGATATCTTCAGTAGTTTTAGAGATATGGCCTGGAAATTAAAACGTGACCAGACGGACGGAACCCGTTCTATATCCCCCACCAAACTTCGTTTGGGCGGGGGATAATTAAAGGTTACGGAAAAAAAAAGTTTGTATCTGAGCAACATATTACATAAGAGAGCACTTTTCAGACTAAAACAGAAAACATAATGAAGGCTGCTGGGTTTTGGTGCAAAATTAAGACGCGAGTGTGACAGTCAAAGTGTCCAGAAGAACCGTAGCTGGTTCTGTAAGATGCTCAGTAAAACCTACAGCTCATTTCCGCATAAAACTGCACTCATTGTACCTCAGACTACTTTTTTTTTTAAAAGCAAAGCATCGTCTCACACCAAATATTGACTTTGTTTCATTTATTATGACTTACTGCTTAGTATTTATAGTATTTTTTTAAAGTTGAAATATTTCATTTTGTTATTTTTTAAGTCATTTTTGGTCTACAGCATTTCTTTACATGAGTGGACTTGTTTTCCACTCAGTTGAAAAATACAGAGGATTACAGTGTGAAAACTACAAATATTAGGTACAGTAAGTACTCTGAAGCCAGTACTTTTTTTTTTTACAGTGCACATCAGCCACGCACAGCTTTATGTACATCCACAGCAATTCAGTATCTTTCTTCTCTGTTTCTGTCCTTCTCTGTTGTGATGCTTCCATCTTCTATGGTTCCACCCACATTCCCATCCGCTGTGACCCATCCGCCTCCTGCTCAGGGCTGCCTGCTTCTCTGTGGGCACTCGTGTCTATGGAATGTTTAGTCAGTCTGAATCAAACACTGCTATCTGCGTGGTTTGTAAGGAGCAGGTGTGAGCAACACTCTGGCGTGGACTGAAACAGCCAGTCTGAGAGAGCAGTGAGACCCTGATTCAGCCCGACTACAGGAAGTGAGTCAAATGTGCTATAGGTTGTGGGCAGACATTTTTCTTTACTCACAAACCGGTAAACTGACATGTCTGATGCAAAGAAGGAACAGATCTAGATCACTACAGTAGCATGGTGTATTCTGGATATCTGGGCCATTAAAGAGATACTGCACACTTACATGTGTTTTTTGAGCTGTAAACTTGATAGAGGTATTTTGGCTAGTTCTAATTAAATCCTTGAAATTTCTCTTCGCTCAGACATCTGTTCTCTGCTCTCGAAGGTTATCTTGACCAGTTTTGCCTGTCTTTTCTTTCATAAGGTTATCCTGACCAGTGATGTAATGCTTCATCACGCTATGATGTTACCCTGTCATACACAGATTGCTTCGCTTCGTCAATCACATCTTCCAATCATATAGCGACAACACACTCTTGAATGTGAATATATATATATATATATATATATATATATATATATATATATATATATATATATATACACACACACACACACACACACACACACACATGCTTGTCCTACAGTAAACTGAGAAACATCTCTGAACAGCTGCTCTCGGATATATCCATGAGGCAGAATCTCCTTGGCAGCATAAAGGCCTCTGCATGCTCTTGCGACAAGGCTTTCGCAGATAACTTTTCGCAGACAGTTGTAATTTATCATTGAGTGGGGAGTAATAGGCGTGCGCGATGTTATTCACTGGCACAACGCAAGGGGGCGCGAAGTCGCGAAATCGCTAGGAGTAGTTGGTGGGTGTGGTTAGTGGAGAGTTTATCCTCCGGTTACTTATAATGACTAGAACTTTTTTTTTTTTATAATGACTAGAACTGGAGTCGTATAGATGTACGTACTTCCTCACTTCCTCAATCAACCGCTCTTCGTGCTGCTCCATCTTCACTCATGTTTTTAAAAATGGCGGTCATGAAAACAAACCAAACCGGGAAAGTAGGGAAGCGGGAGTGCGTGTACAGCGGATGTAGAGTGGACCAATCAGAGCCCTCTTGTCTGCGACGCTATCTGCGAGGCTTCTGCGGTGGTCACAATTTTTGGGAGGTGCGCGCAGAGCGTCTGCGAAGGTGGGGGGGCTACGCAGACGCTATCTGCGGCGCTGTCTGCGAGGACTGGGTTGTCAGCATAAATTGGCCTTCAGTCTACATTCCTAGACCCAACTTTGTCAATTCAACCTCCTTCACAGACAGATCAACACCGATCAAAACTAAATTATATGACTGTACTGTGAGAAACACATTAATGCTGGCATTCATATTGACAAAATTACCATTTTTTAAATAAAAATCGCATTTTATGGGTTGAAAACATAGACTATAAAAATAATAGGCAAGGCCTCTATGACGTCACTCATAGGATTTCTGAAGAGCAGGTTTGAAGCGCAAATTAGGAGGTTACGGCCGTCACCATCTTGGCAGCGCCTGACTCCGCCTAACTCCCAGCAAGTCCACAAATGGAGAAAGGGGTGGGGGTAGTGAAGCTTAGCCTCAAAGCTAACAAGCTAGCTATGCAAGCTAGCCAATAAGATACTGGATAAACTAAAAGAAGTTGCTCTATAAGATACAGACCATAACCTCAACAGCTGGTTTACCAAAAAAAAATTTTTTTAATCACTGGGTGTGTAACCGTAATTGTTAAAGCTAGACGGCCTTTTGATAAAATCGGTGAAATTTAGCTCCCTCTGAAAGTTGGTCATTGTGATATATGTTTATTTCTGTAATATCTCAAATTCTGTGGTTGGGAAGTTATTTAATTTGAGGAGATTTCCGAGCAAATAATGTGCATGAAATCGCTCGCTTCGCGCAGTCAAGCAGACAGAGGAAGTCCGTGTGCACATGCGCAGGTTTACCTTCTTCTTCTTTTCCTTCTTCTTTTGGGTTTTACAGCAGCTGGCATCCACAGTGTTGCATTACTGCCATCTACAGGTTTACCTTTGACCATGCACTGACAGTTCCATCATTCTGTCGCTAAATGAACAGCTGATCACACCGAGGTGCTCGCTGACCGCCGATATTTATTAGTTTGGTCCTGCGTTTCCATTCCTTTACAACATAACATCTTTTCTTCTTGCTTTCCGTTACTGTAGTCGGTCTTTCACGTTTCATTTGCGTCCTCCATTTTTCTCTCCTGTTTCAAATTTGTATCCCACAATGCCTTGCGTGAACAGGGAAAGCCCACCATGTGATGCATAACGTAGTATCTTGAATTGGGTTATGGTGAAGCAGGAAAAAATAACAGAGAATTTAGGGCCACATGGCCCAAAATTCATTAATTGTTCTATTTTTAAAAAACTAATAAAATTTGGAAGTCTGTGATTCGAATTCAGTAGCTTTCGGTCCACTAAACAAAAATAACTGGGTGTCAGGGAAAATTCGTTTTATGACCTACACTTGAAAACTCTGAAAGGCAGTCTAGCTTTAATAAAAACCACATTAGTGATATTATTTCCCTCTGATTTATTTTTTTGATAGCTTAGCTAATTAACGTTAGCTTGTTTAATAGCTAGCTTGCTAGCGATATAGTGAGCTAGAAGTGGCTGACATCAATAGCAGCTACTGTTGGTCACATAGTACAGTGTGCTTGATATGAAACAATCAACCGAACCCGCGATTTAGTTCAGAGATGTGTGGCTTGGTGAGCGATTGACTGTTGCTCTGCGAATCTTCATGCTGAATGGATATTATTTCTATGCCAAACTCCAAAATATAATTTTTTCGGCGCTCAAGCTGTAAAATTGTCAGTCTGAGCCTAATTTACTGAAGGAGAGACCCCAATAAACTTCATCAGCAGCGACTGCATCAAAAATATTGAAAGGTAAGTACAATCTAATAAAGCAAATTAAAGTAAATTACAGGTGTAGTAGTATGTAAAAGTTGTGTTTGCATGGAAAAGCTCTTCGACAAAAATAGGCACAGCTCCATAAATTATTTACATAAATCATTCACCTGTGGTGAATTTGGCTTGAGTTCTGAGGTAATGCCAGCTAGCGGCTAACAAGATGGCACAAAACCAGCTGTCACTCAAATCGGCCCCGCCCTAATTATGCATAAACGTATGGCTCGGTATAATTTAAACTGTTGAATTGTATAAAAATGCACCCCCTGTACAGTTGTCATGAAGGGGCGAACTAGCTATAGAGACTGAAACTGTTTTTTGTACCAGGCTGTAAATGTTTGTTTTCACTGTAAAGTTAGACATTTTAAAGGGGAACTGAAGTCATTTTTAAACTTGCTTTATTTCTTAATTAACGTGTTATTCAATTACGTTTTCGGTTTTAGTAACCTTATATCGTGACTCGTATTGGCAACTAACTGCAATTAAATATTATACTTATCGGCCTGGCCTTTCTGTGTGGAGTTTGCATGTTCTCCCCGTGTCCGCGTGGGTTTCCTCCGGGTGCTCCGGTTTCCCCCACAGTCCAAAGACATGCAGGTTAGGTTAACTGGTGACTCTAAATTGACCGTAGGTGTGAATGTGAGTGTGAATGGTTGTCTGTGTCTATGTGTCAGCCCTGTGATGACCTGGCGTCTTGTCCAGGGTGTACCCCGCCTCGCGCCCATAGTCAGCTGGGATAGGCTCCAGCTTGCCTGCGACCCTGTAGAACAGGATAAAGCGGCTAGAGATAATGAGATGAGATGAGATGAGATGAGATGAGATGAGATGAGATGAGATGAGATGAGATGAGATGAGATGAGATGAGACTTATCGGCCTATTCGGTTTTTAGCCGTGTTGAATTTAGTTCGTTTGGTCCACAGCAGGCGTCGCTTATCCGCGCGATGTTCACGAGACTTGTGCAAGACTTCGAAACGTGAAGTGTCAGCCAGGTGTCAATGCCACCGTTTTGAAAACTGTTTTCCAAACGAAGTATTGCACAAAAACGAGTTTAAATGACGATTACTGCCTACTTTTTTCAAACTTTCCTGATTGTTATCAAAACAAACAAAACTTCCGGCTTTTCTGTGTGGAGTTTGCATGTGTGTCCCTGTGTGTCCCCTACAGTTCAAAGACGTGACTAATTGGTGGCTCCAAATTGACCATAGGTATGAGTGTGAATGGTTGTCTGTGTCGATGTGTCAGCCCTGCGATGACCTGGCAACTTGTCCAGGGTGTACCCCGCCTCTCGCCCGTAGTCAGCTGGGATAGGCTCCAGCTTGCCTGCGACCCTGTAGAACAGGATAAGTGGCTACAGATAATGGATGGATGGATGTTGCCACTTGGTTGAAAATGGCTCAAAACTCCATCTACTGGTTTAAATCATACTGCATCTTCACAGGCTGATGCTGACATAGAGTCAACCGTTTGGTACATCATGAAATTTTTGAAAAAAAAAAAAATGTTTTAAAACCCAGAGCCCACTTCACCCAGCTCGCCCCCTTGAGTGAGAGCCTGTGAAACCGTACTCATTGTCAAATATATGCTGGTTGAGTCTCACTCAGCAACTCCTGCCTCACACATCCGCACACCTTTTATTCTGTGCTTTACTGTTATATAGCACTGACACCAGAGAGAGACTCCTTCCAAAAATACAAGATAAATGTCCCCTCACTGAAAATGTCACTATCAACAATTGCACACAATGTTAAATCTGTTTATTTGACGCATCCAAGTCTTGTGTACTACAGAAATGAGAATGTATTTGAATAATTGCATTCATATAAAGCACTGATTTGCCTTGGAGTCAGAATTACTGTCTGCCGTTATGAAAAAAGATAGACAATCAGCATGTTCTGTCAAATCAGTATCAATAATTCAATAGGGTTGTGGTATAAATAGCCATTTCAGTATTATAGCATCATATAAACCAATCCTACCACAAAGCACTGTGGTAAAGTAGATACAGTCGATACAGCTGCTCACAGAAAGAGAAGCACATCTGTCCTGGATAATTTCTGCCGAAAAAAAAAAAACACTCATTACAGACAGTTGTACTGAAACCGTAACAAATTTTCTAGACTGATGTGAAC
Organism: Neoarius graeffei; assembly: GCF_027579695.1. NCBI lineage: Eukaryota > Metazoa > Chordata > Actinopteri > Siluriformes > Ariidae > Neoarius > Neoarius graeffei. The sequence goes on from NC_083589.1 coordinate 50,964,605, forward strand.
ACATCATGGGACATATCAGTGAATGTGAATATCGTGGATATTTCACGTTTATCTGTCTGCCTGATACTGTGCTAGAGTGCTGAGAATTGAACCTTTTTTTATTTCTCGAGTTGCTCAAGAGCTGTTCTGTCTGTCTGGATGCGTGAGCTCCGTTCCCATAGCTACAGTCAAGTATTTCCTTCTGTCTGTTTGGTGACTTTATGCAATGTGTACACACATTTGTGGACATCTCTTTCTGTAACTGTCCAATCACCATATCTATTGCCATGGCTATCTGCCCATCTGTCTGGTAAACAAAGTATGTTTGTTCAGTCCGTCTGTCTCCGGTTTTAGCCCTATTTCTGTCCCTTTAACTAGAGCTGCATTTCAACTGGTGTGCTTTGTGCACATTTAGTGCAAGTAGACTGTTCAGATTGAACAATATATTTATGTGGTGCTATATAGAGCGGCGGCTACAATTATCGGCGGTCCATAATTATCGACACCTTTTCAGATTTACCAATAAAAAACAATTTTAGCGTTTCATACAGCATATGAAACGATTGGTTCATATGCTATATTATTATTATTATTATTATTATTTATTATTATTATTATAGGGCGGCACGGTGGTGTAGTGGTTAGCGCTGTCGCCTCACAGCAAGAAGGTCCGGGTTCGAGCCCCGTGGCCGGCGAGGGCCTTTCTGTGCGGAGTTTGCATGTTCTCCCCGTGTCCGCGTGGGTTTCCTCCGGGTGCTCCGGTTTCCCCCACAGTCCAAAGACATGCAGGTTAGGTTAACTGGTGACTCTAAATTGAGCGTAGGTGTGAATGTGAGTGTGAATGGTTGTCTGTGTCTATGTGTCAGCCCTGTGATGACCTGGTGACTTGTCCAGGGTGTACCCCGCCTTTCGCCTGTAGTCAGCTGGGATAGGCTCCAGCTTGCCTGCGACCCTGTAGAAGGATAAAGCGGCTACAGATAATGAGATGAGATTATTATTATATTCAGGTTGAATTTGTGCCCTTGCAAATATTTTGCTCATCCATTCATCGTGAGCTCCGCTTTTAGGCACTGCCTAAATATCTATATTAAAACAGGTTGGAAATAAAATACAGAGCGATAATGAATAAAAGTCTTTCTTAAAAAGATATGTTTTGAGAAGTGATTTAAAAGATGCCCCTGATCCTGCAAGCCTCAGGTTTACGGGCAGGGAGTTCCAGAACTGAGGGGTCTTAACCACAAAAACCACCTTTCGTCCTGAGCTGGGATTTAGGAACAGCCAGCAGAGCCCTGCTCGAGGATCAGCAATGGAACTAATGTAGTGTCTGGTTTTATAGTGCATAATTATCCCCCCTGGCCGAAAGGCCCGAAGGGGGATTATGTCGTGGCGATATCCGTCCGTCTGTCCGTTCGTCCTTCCGTCCTGGGAAGGGTGCTCACCTTCTGAAATCAACTCCTCTCACAATTTTTGGAGGAATTTCATGAAACTTGGCAGGATTCTTTGTTATATGTTGGTAATACGCATATTGTAATTTTGCTAAATTGGGTCACATTTTACCAGAGTTACAGTCCTTGATTAACAAAATTATAATTTGACAATTTCATGAGAGTGTTTTCCTTCTGAAATCAACTCCTCTCACAATCTGTGGAGGAATTTCACAAAACTTGACAAAAGGCATTGTTATATGTCGGTAATACGCATATTGTTATTTTGTTCAATTCGGTCACATTTTACCAGAGTTGTGGCCCTTGATTAACAACCTTGTACTTTCACAGTTTCATGAAGGTGTGCTTGGCTTCTGACATCAACTCCTCTCACAATTTTTGGACGAATTTCTCGAAGCTTGGCAAAAGGCCTTAATTTAGTTCGTGAAAGTTTGACCAGAGTTTTGACCCTTAATTAAATAACTTGTACTATGACAATTTCATGAGGGTGTACGTTCTTCTGAAATCAACTCCTCTCACAATTTGTGGAGAAATTTCACCAAACTCGGCAAAAGGCTTTGTTATATGACAGTTACACGCATATTGAAATTTCGTTTAATTTGGGCAAATTTTACCAGAGTTATGCTCTTGATTATTAACAAACTTGTAGTTTGGTGATTTCATCAAGGTGTGCTTGCTTTCTGAAATCAGCTTCCCTCACAATTTTTATTATCCCCCACTGGCCGAAAGTCCCGAAGGGGGATTATGTCGTGGCGATGTCCGTCCATCCGTCCATCTCGGGAAGGGTACTCACCTTCTGAAATCAACTCCTCTCACAATTTTTGGAGGAATTTCACGAAACTTGACAGGATTCTTTGTTATATGTCAGTAATACACATATTGCAATTTCTTTCAATTCAGTCGCATTTTACCAGAGTTATGGCCGAGTTGCCAGTGGGGATATTGTGCTCTCAGAGCACTCTTGCAAGCCATGCAAAAAAGCAACTTGGGTCTATGTTAATCGTTAAAAGCACTATGGTAGTATTTATTTTATTTGACATTCTCTGAGTGTGAACCGCTGTCTGTGCATGAATGACCACAGGGCATTCTGGGAGTTTGGACATCTTTGTGTTGTTGTGTGTCAGAGAGACTGTGTGTGTTTTATTTATGCTCAAAAACCACTCCAAGGCCTGACACACTATGCATAGTCTGATGTTTTGAAAGCAGACATATTTTTGAGAGAGAGAGAGAGTGAGAGAGACAGAGAGAGAGACTTTATATTGCTATATTGTAGCAATATAATAATCTATTAATGAGAAGCCACGGCCTAATGGTTAGAGATGCAGCTTTGGGACTGAAAGGTTGCTGGTTCAATTCCCTGGACAAGCTGAAGTGCCCTTGAGCAAGGCACCTAACCCCCAATTGCTTTTCAGGCTGCTCTGGGTGTGTTGTACGTTGCTCTGGATAAGAGCGTCTGCTAAATGCCTGCAATGTATATGATATTGTTATATTACATCTTGACTTACAGTGATGATACGGGACATTCCACCGAATGGGTGCCATTTGCTTGTTGTACCACTCCCAAATTCAACTTAATTTGTTATATCTTTTCAACACTGATTATAACACACATATTTAACTATTCAAAATGTGTATTGGTCAACCTCAGGCTACGTTATTTATTTTTTTACAAGGTTTGGAAGTCAAAGATGGCTGCATACTCTTTGTGAGTAACAGGACTGAAAGTAACAGGACTGAGTTTTTAGCCTAGGATTAGCTAATACATGGAATTAAGCCACATGGCGTCATCGCTAATAGCATGACCACACTTAGCACATTCTAGTGATTTACCAAAAATCTGTATTTTTAAAATAAACAAATATCATCTAAGAAATAATTTAAGTAACAGGACAGTATGTTGACATTGACCTTATCAGTCAAAGTTAAAAAATCATCAAATATACAGAAAAGTAAATGAGAGAACTAACTTTTGGTCTTCCCATGGCCTTCAGAAGACACAACTGATGTAACTTCCAGTTGAGCATGTGATTTATGGAATGTTCCAAATTTGTCAGATGGGGTAATATGTTTGGGTAACAGGACTGAGTGAAAACCCAGGGACACGACTAAAATGTGTATTTTAACTAAGATATTTAAACCATGGATAGGATATGGAGTCACACAACAGTGCAAAAGAAATACCGTTTCTGAAGGATTTTAATCATAATATTTCATAGTTAAGTATAAAGTTCGAGTGCGGGGACAGGTAACACATGCTATTTTTCAGTGTTTTAGGTAGTTTTTATTAATCCTTACAATTATATATCTTAAATTTGAAATCAGATCAATGTGCAGGACATTCTGCGTAATAAGGAAATGTATTTTAAAGTACATTTTTATGTGCATTTATACATATAATTTTCTAGGGACGGAAATGGCACCGATTCGGTGGAATGGCTCACAAATTGTTTTCGTGACATGTTTTTTTTTTTTTTTTAATTACACTGGTTTGATTATATCATTCTGTGACTTTAACCAAATGGAAGAGTAGTGGCTCTATACCAGTAGTGGCTCAGATTTACGAAAACTCTGCTTATAGAGAGTTGTCAGTGATTTATCCAGTCAAGTATCAAGTGCCCCCCCCAACACACACACTCCCACCAGGAAATCACTGTGGTGCCAAACATATTCTAACAGGAAGTTGCTGCCTCACTGAGACCTACAGCAGTTTGACAATCAGAAGAGGAAGACAGGAGGAGGAACGGATGTGACAAGTGAAGAGAAATGTGCGGGGAACTGGAGAAAAATAAAAGATTCAATTGAAGATGGGAGGGTTAGCAAAAAATCAGGACATGACGGTGAAACAGTATTTTTTTTTAAGAGCAAACATGTCCTCAGCATTACTTCAACTTCAGGAAACCAACAACAACAACAACCATTTCACAGTTTTCAGACCTTTTGCTGTTTAATTAGGCTTTCTGTAGCTCCGTCAGTCTTTTTCTTCCATTCTGTTGTCATGTCTTATTTGTCAGAAGTCATCATTATTTTTTGTTTCAGATCTTGTGATAGCTGTAGTGTTTTCCTAGCCTGGGAAATCCCATGCTGCTTTGCACAATCGTTCCGATCTGAAAAGACAGCATGGAAACTATGGTCTAAACTATGGAAACAGACAGCATGGAAACTATGGTCGCCTGAGTTAGGGAGCCAATCAGAGAGTGGGGAGGGGTGGAAAGACGGTGACGCGTACTACTCGACAAACGGAAGCTTGTAGTTTATTTGGGACTGTTTACGGATCACATTTAACATGGCGGCGAGCGATACGAACCAAACTAACCAAACCAGCTTCTCTCATATTTGTCTTGCACAAACGGCAGTAATCGTTCAGTGCCATTGTTTTCCTATTTTTGTTTTGCCTTCTCTTTCTCTTTCCTTCTCTTCTTCGCCTCTTCGTCTTCTTCGTCGCTCTAACTACGTCACCGGGTACAACTGCCATGATTGGCCATGGGCTATGTATACGCCAAATGATAGACATTCGCAACGTCCAATAAACGGCCGTTGACAATCGTAAACCACACCTCCCCTACGAGAAATTCAATAGGCGGATTCCAGACCATATTTCACTTGTGATATGGTCTGGTGTTAACCAGACTAGTGTTTTCCCATTGAGTGATCGCAGTATACTGCTTGAGAGTTTGAGCTCGAAATCTTCCTGCCTTAAATAAAACTTTATACTATAGCACTCTCAAGCCTGTTGATTCAGAAGGTGTTGATTAATTTTCTATTACAGCAGTTCTGAGAGTCGTCCTGGTTTCGAGGCAAATAACTGATTTTTTTTTTTTTTGTGGTCCGGTTTCCATCAAATCCTGTGCTCTGATTGGCTGGCGAGCGGGTCCGTATCCTATGGTACGGACCCCAGTTACGGACCTCTGGCGACTCGCTCGTTCACAACAACAAACAACATAGTAGCAATTTTTGTCAACATTTATCTTTTTTATAAGATTTATTTATAAGATTATCAAAAATCTTATAAATTTTTGCCAGCATTTCTCAGGAGAATAGCATTAATTTTACAGCATGGATAGCGATAACGACAGTCTTAACAGCGAAAGCGAGTTTTACTACTCTGAGGAAGAAGAAAGAAAAGAAAACATTTCAGGAGAAAGCTAAAAACCTCTAACTGTTGCCAACGTCGAGCAAAAACATGGCTGAATCCTGAATGACTCAATTTTGTTTAAATAGGGGACTACATAGGCGGCAAAGTGTAGTTTTTTCCCTGCCATGGAAGTGCACTTGTATACCGAGGAGGAAGCAATTTGCATTACAGCCGTGAATGAGGATTCAAAATGGCGGCTCGCCTCGGCTCGGTTTTCTCTTTCAGGCACTCTCGTTTTCTGTTAGAATTTGGTAAAGAAAAAATTAAATATATTATTTACTAGGTTAAGGTCGGTCCGTATGGTGAAATACCGTGACCTCGGCCTTGAATACTGACCTCGGCCCAGAGGGCCTCGGTCAGTACTTTCAAGACCTCGGTCACAGTATTTCACGATACGGACCTCCCAGCTGGTAAATAACACATACTATAGCACTCTCAAGCCTGTTGATTCAGAAGGTGTTGATTAATTTTCTATTACAGCAGTTCTGAGAGTCTTCTGTGCTTGCAAATAATGTTGACTTGTTGAATCTGTGTTATATTTTAGTGTTTTTAATCAGAAATAAACATCAAATTTTGTATTCAAGCTGTAAAAACATTCACATTTCAATCCAGAAACCAACTGAAATGGAACAGTTGTAAATATATGCCGTGTGGATGGTTAGACATTTCCATTTCACACTTTTGTAATTGAATATGATCTAATTATTTCACACTGCTTTCAGTATTTACCGGATGAATGACCAATGTATGAGCTTAAACTTATGCAATCTGTATTCAACACAGACACTCAGTGGCCACTTTAATAGGAACTCGTTCTTGATTCTAAGATCCCTGTTCTTGGCTGCAGGACTGGAACCCAATGTGATCTTCTGCTGTTGCATGCTGAGATGCTGTTCAGCTCACCACGGTTGTAAAGAGTGCTTACAGTATATGAGTTACTATATAAGTTCCTTCCTGGCAGCTCGACCCAATCTGGCCATTTTCCTCTGACCTGTCTTATCAACAAGGTGTTTGTTTCCACCCACAGAACTATTGCTCGCTCACTCATTCACTCACTCGATGTTTTTTTGTTTTTCGCACCATTCTGTGTAAACTCTAGAGACTGTTGTGTGTGAAAACCCCAGGAGATCAGCAATTTCTGAAATATTCAAATAAACCAGTCCATCTGGCTCAAACCAACGCCCATGCCACAGTGAAAGAAAGTCACACTTTGAGATCATAATTTTTCTCATTCTGATCTTTGAAGAAGTGAACATCAACGAAAGCTCTTGGATTGGATCCGCATGATTTTATGCATCACAGGATTGGCTGATTAGAGAACTGCATAAGACAGCAGGTGGATGGGGGTTCCTAATAAAGTGGCCAGTGAGTGTAAGTATACAGTAATTACATAAAGGAATGATGCTACTAAAAAGCCGACTGCAGGACGTAAAATGAGAACAAGGCTCTTTTCACAAGAGCAGCAACACAGACAATCTCTCTCTCTCTCTCTCTCTCTCTCTCTCTCTCTCTCTCTCACACACACCTGTTCACCATTTCACCTGTTCACCCGCCTCAGCCACCTAGTGGAAGAAACCAGACACATGGCTTTTAATATCTCTCTCTCTCTCTCTCTCTCTCTCTGTTTATAGTTAGGTTTAATGTTATGGAACATCCATGAAACAAGTTAGCATATGTCATAACTCATGCTATAGCAGCACCAGCCACTTTTTTCTCACTTCTGATGAACGCAGCATGTTTGAAGCAAAAAGTTGGAAAACTTCACGATACAGCGTTCCCTCTGTTATTACAAAGAGCTTACAGTGGAGCCGGCATCTCTTCACAGAAAACTTTAACCATATCAATAAGCTTTTGTGGATGTGGAGCATCTTGCACACAGGTCCTTGCATATGTTGTTACTATAGAAACGAAAACATATTAGAGCGAGTGCATTAAAGGGGACGTATCATGAATTCACTTCTTCAGTGCTTGGGCACATATACAGCTGTGGTCAGAAGTTTACTGTAAAACTTTGAGCGGGTGGGTGGAGCACAGAAGTACGGCAGGACAGAACTGAATTGCAAAAACTCTTTATTGTGACACTTTTCAGCCGACACAATCTCCCAGCCACACAGACACGCACACACATATCACTCATCTGGTTGGGGAGAGCGCTCTCTTCCTCTGCGCTCTCTCTATTTTTATCGGGCGTGGTCACTGGGGAAGACACACAAACACAGGTTAATTGACATCAGGTGCAGTGATTCTGCCACTTCCCTGACTCCGCCCTCTGGTCACAGACCGATGCTTGACCACGCCCCCGCTGCCACATTTACATACAGTGACATGAATGTCATCTTGGATATGACTGTCATGGCAATATTTGGGCTTTCAGTAATTTCTCTGAACTGTTCTTTTTCTGTGGCAGAATGATTGTACAGCATACATCTTTAATAAAAAAACACTAGAGTTTGGTGCACAAGTTTTAATTTTCTTTGGGTTTTCTGAAATCAACACAGGGTCAAAATTATACATACAGGGTCAAAAATTTACACTTAGATTATTAATTCAGAGGTGCTGAAACTTCCGAAATGTCTTTTATCTTGCCAAGGCCGAGGTCTCTTAACTTCCTGTTAGTGATCATGATTGACTCACTATAAAAAATGATTTGTTGTTTTAACTTCAAAATGTTAGTGTCTGGGCTGCCTTAAAGGTCCCATGGCATGGTGGTTTGTTGATGCTTTAAACGGGCTCGTGGAGGCTTCCGGATGTTATATCCTCAGCCTTTCTCGAAATGAACCCTCGGCACGTAAATATAGCCTCCTGGGAGAAAGCCCCATTTCAGCGCTTTTCCCAGTGCGTCGTTTTGCTAATGAGAAGCAGGAGGCGGGGAAGGGTAGAGGGTGGGGGCGGACCATGGGGGGAGGGGGAGGGGCTTGACCAAGCTGCGCGCACACATACTCGCTGCTATCAGCGCCTGTAGCCACGCTGCTAAGGCAAAACCCCGTTCTCCCTCGGACTCCTTTCGTAAACTCAACGTGACACAGAGAACAGAGAGTGAGAGTGCTCGGAGTGGTAGTTTACGAACGTATAATACCCTATGCTTGAACACGCACTCCATAACCAAAGAGGATAGAAGCAGCAACTACAGCAACATATCGCTTATCCAACAGAAGACATGCACTGCGGAGCAATAGTCAAACATAAGCTCATAAGTTACAGTCAATTTCCAGACTAAACTCAGTTTAACAGAGCATGCTGCATGCTCTTTAGTTTTGTAGCGCAGATTACCTGGCTAACTGCAGGAAGCGGTTAGCTGCACAGCTAATGTAGCCATTGCTAGGCTAACGCACCGATTTTAAAACACGGCAAAACGACCAGTTATACACTTACTTGTTCGGTGTTTGTTGCTGATGCGGCAGGGATGCTTGGTACGGACCCAGGCTTCAGTGACAGTTGATGTGCAAAACCTGCCCTGTACTGTCCCAAGTTGTGGAAACATTCCTCAGGACAAACATACACCGTCTTAGGTAGACTCGACGGCGTATTATTGAAGTAAATAAAATTAAGCCACTGCGTCTTCAGGGGCTCTCCCGTCGGCAGTAAAAACAGACTCTTTTCTGTCTTGTCACATCCATGTACAGCACAATTTCCATGTTTCGCTCGCTTAGGTGATGCCATGTTGTGTCCTCTATGGTCTCCTCACTACAACTGGGCGGGACAATCCATACAGTGGGTGGGAATCCAGAGGGGGGGGCGTGGGGATCATCTCCCTTGCTGACGTAGTAAAGGGAAGAGCTTATTAACGCGCCGTTTTGACGCGCCATTCTCAAATGTTGGGCATAGTTTGGTTTACACATTATGAAATTTCTAGCCACTGGGGTAACTTAAGAAGGTCAGAGGAACTCATTTTAACGTTAAAAAACCTTAGAAAGTGAAAATTTCATGCCATGGGACCTTTAAAATTTTGAGCTCATTGAAATTAACATAGTAAGTTAACACAGTGAGGCAAACAATTTAACTTACTATATAAATTTCAATGAACTCAAAATTTTAAGGCAGCCCGGACACTAACTTTTTAAAGTTAAAACAACAAATCATTTTTTACAGTGACAGCTGGTAGCTTCTCTGTGCCTTCATAAAAAGGGTTTGTTTACAGCACTCATTGGATAGACCAACACACAGTAAAATGGGGAAGTCCAAGGAGCTCAGTGCAGATCTGAGAAAGAGGATCGCAGATGTACACAACTCTGCACTGTAAAAAATGGTTTGTTATTTTAACTTTAAAAAGTCCGTACCTGGGCTGCCTTAAAATTTTGAGTTCATTGAAATTCATATAATAAGTTAACACAATGATGTGAACGATTTAACTTACTATATGAATTTCAACAAACTCTAAATTTTAAGGCAGCCCAGGTACTAACTTTTTTAAGTTCTCCTCTCATTATCTCTAGCCGCTTTATCCTGTTCTACAGGGTCGCAGGCAAGCTGGAGCCTATCCCAGCCGACTACGGGCGAAAGGCGGGGTACACCCTGGACAAGTCGCCAGGTCAACTTTCATGTGGTTACAATGTCATTTGCCTGTTGATATTTATTGGTAAACTACAAAACTAGAAATTAATACAAACAACAACGTGTGATCTATGAAAATACTTAAAATGGGTAGAAAGTAGAACAAAAAGATTTTCTGACACAGGTTCAACATTATCAGTTCATTTGTTTACAAACATTAGAATTACTTCCTCATTTACGTAAACACCGACATCCATATTTATATAAAAGATATTTTGTACTAAATATAAGTCTATGTAAAACAAATTTTAAATAAAAACTATGTGTTGTTAACTTAATACCACATACCTTTTTTTTTTTAAATAGATAATCATCTGGATGTCAATAATTGTGGAACGGTGTCGATAACTGTGGACACAGGTGTTGATAATTGTGGAACGGTGTCACGTGATCTGATACACTAACTAATCAGGAATCAGCTCATTTTTTCCCAGTGGAAGTTTGAGTAAATACTCATGCACAATTTACGTATTGAAAGTCTTTTCTACTTTTGCAATGACCAAAAGAGCGTGAAGGTGACGATAATTGTAGCCGCCGCATATACAACAAATCTTTCTTTTATTTAGTCCACCATAACAGAGAAGAGAACTTGTGATTCATAGTGAATGCATTGGTGAGCAGAAGCCAGCCACAGTGCCAGAGCAGAGCGTAAATTTAGCTTCTATTCCCACATTTACTGCCAGACTTCACACACACACACACACATACACAAACACACACACACTTGTTCCCATTCCTTCTTTTGACAGGAAGCTCTCCCTGGGAGCGAACACATCCACCCTCTCCACTCCTGTCAAACAACTAAGAATACCACCTAAAAAACTGCACGCACACATTTCTTGTGCTGATATCTTGCCGTGTTCAAGCTTTCTTTTTTGCTTCATGATATGAACATTTTGCTCCCTGTGCTCCTTTCGACAAATTAGCATGATTCCCTGAATTCAGTCTTTCTAATATTTGTGTTCAATAGCTTAGGATGTCATTTTCTAGCCATTTAATTCCCAATTGACTGTCGATTCCAGCTCACGGAGCAAAATGCGCTAAATGAAAATGAAAAATCCCCTGAGAGGCTTTCTCCGAATGGCTGACTTCCTGAACGATTACATTTAAAGTGCGTTTTTATTTCTTGCTTACATCTCAGAATTCTCATCTCTCGTGCCAAGCAAGTGCTAAATGTGGGAAATAAAACGTCTATAGCATTCCTCCGGTAATCAAAGACACTATTGACCTTAGCCTGCTCAAAGAGAGAGGAAGTGAGAGACAGACAGAAGGACTGTTATTAACTGTAATGCAAATGATGTTATTATTGCTGCTTTTTCAGCGTTTGTCTTAGTGTCAAAGGGTAATTTCAGGGAATTGCTGAATATATTAGTTATATAATCTGCATGATATTAAAAGCCACCTGTTATTTGTGTACAGTAAAACGTTGCTCAGTAACATTTCTGTCATTTTAAAATGAACTTTGTGTCTGGATACCGTGTCTTGCAAAAATATTCATCCCAATTGGTGTTTGTCCTGTTTTGTCCCATTACAAGCTGGAATTAAAATGGATTTTTCGGAGGTTAGGACCATTTGATTTACACAACATGCCTACCACTTTAAAGGTGCAAATAGGTTTTTTGTTTTTTTTTTAACTGTGACAAAAAATTAATGAAGATGAACCCCCCCACACCCACACACACAAATTTGGAGTATACAGTGGTGCTTGAAAGTTTGTGAACTCTTTAGACTTGTGTGCTTAGAGTCATTGTCTTGCTGCATGACCCACCTTCTCTTGAGATTCAGTTCATGGACAGATGTCCTGACATTTTCCTTTAGAATTCGCTGGTATAATTCAGAATTCATTGTTTCATCAATGATGGCAAGCCATCCTGGCCCAGATGCAGCAAAACAGGCCCAAACCATGATACTACCACCACCATGTTTCACAGATGGGATATGGTTCTTATGCTGGAATGCAGTGTTTTCCTTTCTCCAAACATAACGCTTCTCATTTAAACCAAAAAGTTCTATTTTGGTCTCATCCGTCCACAAAACATTTTTCCAGTAGCCTTCTGGCTTGTCCACGTGATCTTTAGCAAACTGCAGACGAGCAGTAATGTTCTTTTTGGAGAGCAGTGGCTTTCTCCTTGCAACCCTGCCATGCACACCATTGTTGTTCAGTGTTCTCCTGATGGTGGACTCATGAACATTAACATTAGCCAATGTGAGAGAGGCCTTCAGTTGCTTAGAGGTTATCCTGGGGTCCTTTGTGGCCTCGCCAACTATTACACGCCTTACTCTTGGAGTGATCTTTGTTGGTTGACCACTCCTGGGGAGGGTAACAATGGTCTTGAATTTCCTCCATTTGTACACAATCTGTCTGGCTGTGGATTGGTGGAGTCCAAACTCTTTAGAGATGGTTTTGTAACCTCTTCCAGCTTGATGAGCATCAACAACGCTTTTTCTGAGGTCCTCAGAAATCTCCTTTGTTCGTGCCATGATACACTTCCACAAACATGTGTTGTGAAGATCAGACTTTGATAGATCCCTGTTCTTTAAATAAAACAGGGTGTCCACTCACACATGATTGTCATCCCATTGATTGAAAACACCTGACTCTAATTTCACCTTCAAATTAACTGCTAATCCTAGAGGTTCACATACTTTTGCCACACACAGATATGTAATATTGGATCATTTTCCTCAATAAATAAATGACCAAGTATAATATTTTTGTCTCATTTGTTTAACTGGGTTCTCTTTATCTACTTTTAGGACTTGTGTGAAAATCTGATGATGTTTTAGGTCATATTTATGCAGAAATATAGAAAATTCTAAAAGGTTCACAAACTTTCAAGCACCACTGTACACAGGTATTCATCCCCGCCAAGTCAATACTTTGTAGAGCCACCTTTTGCTGCAATTACAACTGCAAGTCTCTTGGGGTATGTCTCTATTAGCTTAGCACAACTAGCCACTGGGATTTTTGCCCATTCCTCAAGGCAAAACTGCTCCAACTCCTTCAAGTTAGATGAGTTGCGTTGGTGTACAGCAATCTTCAAGTTATGCCACAGATTCTTAATTGGATTGAGGTCTGGGCTTTGATTAGGCCATTCCAAGACATTTAAATGTTTCTGTAACAAGTCCCTGATATGGGTGGCGTACAGAAGCACGGCAGGCAGGAGTTGATGTTCTCACACACACACACACACACACACACACACACACTTAATTTTACCTATTTTCTTATTTTCAACTTGCTCACTCACACACAGTCACACATGCAACACACACACGTGTTCTAGTCAGGAGAGCCCCTTCTCTCTGCTCTCTCCCTCCTTTTCTATCCTCCGTTCCTGCAACACCACAAACACACAACATTAATTAGCCACAGTTGCATTGACTTTGCCACTCACCTTCCCTGGCCCCGCCCTCCATTCACAAACCGACGCATGGCCATGCCCCCGCTGCCACAGTTTCCCTTTAAACCACTCCACTGTGGCTTTAGCAGTATGTTTAGGATCGTTGTCCTCCTGGAACGTGAACCTTCGTTCCAGTCTCAAACCTCTGGCCGACTCAAACAGGTTTTCCTCCAGAATTGCCCTGTATTTAGTGCCATCCATCTTTCCTTCAGTCCTGACCAGCTTTCCTGTCCCTGCAGATGAAAAATATCCCCACAGCATGATGCTGCCACCACCATGCTTCCCTGTAGGAATGGTCTTCTCAGGGTGTTGGGTTTGCACCACACATAGCATTTCCCATAATGGCCAAAAAGATCAATTTTAGTCTCATTTGACCAGAGAATCTTCTTCCATGTGTTTGGGGAGTCTGTCACACGCTTTTGGGCAAACTCCAAACGTGTTTTCTTAAGCAATGACTTTTTCTGGTCACGCTTCCTTAAAGTGGTCCTATGGACAGATACCGGTACTCCCATCTCCGCTGTGGATCTTTGCAGCTCCTTCAGTGTTATCTTTGGTATCTTTTTTGCATCTCTGATTAATGCCCTCCTTGCCCGGTCTGTGAGTTTTGATGGGCGGCCTTCTCTTGTCAGGTTTGTAGTGGTGCCATGTTCTTTCTATTTTGCTATAATGGATTTAATGGTGCTCCGTAAGATATCCAAAGTTTGGGATATTTTTTATAATCCAACCCTGATCTATACTTCTCCACAACTTTGTCTCTGACCTGTTTGGAGTGCTCCTTTGTTTTCATGTTGCTTGCTTAGTAGTGTTGCAGAGTCAGGGTCCTGTGTCCAAAATCACTCATTCATTCACTACGCCCTACTCACTATATAGGGAATTACTATATAGAGGACTATATAGTGAGCTCATTGGTAAAATGAAAAAACGCTTTCGGACACTAGTCTGTTGCGCTGGTATTTACGTCATTACTGACGCACAATTAATACATGCCAGATCAGCCGGCTGGTGGGTTTTCAAAATAATAAATACATGCATGTGTTTTTGGGGCGGCACGATGGTGTAGTGGTTAGCACTGTTGCCTTACAGCAGGAAGGTTCTGGGTTCGAGTCCAGTGGCTGGCAAGGGCCTTTCAGTTGCAATTGACCATAAGTGTGAATGGTTGCTTGTCTCTATGTGTCAGCCCTGCAATAACCTGGCAACTTGTCTTTACAACTGTGGTGAGCAGAAAAGCATCTCAATATGCAACAGCAGAAGATCATATTGGGTTCCAGTCCTGCAGCTGAGAACAGGAATCTTAGAATCAAGAACAAGTTGCCATGGTTAATGATAGATAACGGGCACCATTATGTTTACTAGTAGCTAACACTGAGACAATGAATGATTTTTCAATATTTGTGCCTCCATAATGACACACTTCACTTTTATTTCCCTGCCTTTGGGGGATAATGTTACGTAGGATGGTCAAGGCCCCTAGGCTTGAACCACTGTTGGGGCCCTGTAAAAGAATCAAGGCTGCTATAACACCAAACAGTAGCTGCCATGTTATCATAATAACATGTTATTAGTGGAAAGTTTCCGATATAATATCATCTACTAAGCCATTCTCATACATCAGTTGTACATGTATATTCACAAGTAATTACATGTCCATGTTCAGTAAGTTCAACTAGGAGGTGCTGTATGCTGCTTGCTGTTGTACACTTAGTTTTGAAGCTAGTGTAATAATGATATGTTCTAATCCTTTCCAACTGGAATATTCAGATCATCAGTTTGTCTGTGTGGGCAGTATTTAGTTGGAGTGGCTTAAAATATATCACTCCTATGCAGCAAGGCCCTGCTCGAATCATGCGGTGGATAATGTCAAAGACTTTACACTTTTCATTTTGCACTGTAGTGTCAGTTCCTAATGTTTCAGCAACACAGATAGTCAGAGCATATTCAGAGAAAAATTCTGACTCGGTTAGTGATGGGGAAGCCATGGCCTAATGGTTATAGAAGCAGTTTTGGGACCAAAATGTCATCTGTTCGATTCCCTGGACCAGCAGGAATGGCTGAAGTGCCCTTGAACAAGCTATCAAACCCCCAACTGCTCCCCAGGCTGCTCAGGGTGTGTTGTACGTCACTCTGGATAAGAGCATCTGTTGAATACCGTTAGTGATCATTTTAAAAACATGTAGTCTGATAATAGTTTGGGGAAGCATCCATGCACCATTGATCAGAAATACATGAACTGCATGAATATGAAACTAAGGGCGTATTCACACCTATGTTGTTTGGTCCGGACCAAACGAACCAAATTTCCCTTGGTCCGGACCTTTTGGGTTGGTCTGAATACAAACCACCGAACTCTGGTCCGGACCAAACAAGCGGACCGAGACCAAGGGCGTATTCACACCTACGTTGTTTGGTCCGGACTAAACGACCAAACGAACCAAATTTCCCTTGGTCCAGACCTTTTGGGTTGGTCTGAATACAAACCACCGAACTCTGGTCCGGACCAAACAAGCGGACCGAGACCGAGCTGCAAGGTTGGACTCGGTCCGGACCAAAGGAACCC
Organism: Neoarius graeffei; assembly: GCF_027579695.1. Classification (NCBI taxonomy): domain Eukaryota; kingdom Metazoa; phylum Chordata; class Actinopteri; order Siluriformes; family Ariidae; genus Neoarius; species Neoarius graeffei. The sequence continues at coordinate 50,980,670 of NC_083589.1, forward strand.
TGGTGCGGATCTTTTGGAGGTGTGAAAACAGACCGGACCTAATCTGACAGTTTTGCTTTTTTGTACCTCGGGAGCTTCCGTCGTTTGTCGAGCATTATGGGAAACAGAGTCTTGACACTCCACCGCAAATTGCAAACACTGTTTCGGTTGTCAAGGGTCGTTCAGTCACCAGTGGTAGGCGAGTACAAAAAATGAGTAGGGGGCAAACGTGGGCCGAGGAAGAAACGCGTACCCTTGTGGATATATGGGCAGATGTCCACATATCTGAGCTTTTGGAGAGAACACACAAAAATGCCGACGTGTTTGCTGTATTCAGTGAGAAAATGAAGGAGAAGGGGTTCACGCGCTCCCCAGAACAATGTCGGCTAAAAGTGAAGAAACTCCGTCAGACCTACATTAAAATCAGGGACATTCTTTCAAAAAGTGACGGTACTAGCGACGCAAAAAAGAAATTCATCTATTGCGTGAAGAGCCAGAACTGTCACAACATGATGTGCGCTCATCAGCGCTATCCTCCGTAGCCGCCTTGCCCTTTGTCGTCGTCGTTGATAAATTACTTGTACAACAGCATAGTAATCGCACAATTGTGAAAACAGTAAAAACTGGAAAAAACATATAGCTTTGATGACATTAAAAAGAATAACAGCACAGAAAGCCTCCATGACTACTTTTGAACTTAACGCTTCGTGCGCGTGTCGTGTCTGACCAATAGCTGAACGACCTCAGGGCGCGTGGCTTTGTTGACAGATTTTGGTCCGCTTACTAAAATGTATAGTGTGAAAGCGAACCGCACCAAAATGAAAAAATAAAAAAAACATTTGGTTTGGACCAAAGCAAGTGAACTATCGAACTATCCTGGTCTGAATACACCCTAATTTTACTGCAGTAAAAGAGTCAAACTTCTGTGCAGCACAGACAGCACACACACACACACACACACACACACACACACACACACACACACACACACACACACACAGCAGACTCTACCGGTATATGCTGTGTTAACAGACAGCAACATTCCCTGTCAAACAAAAGCTACAATCAGACTAGTCCAAATGAAATCCCTGAAATATAAAAGGTAAGTCTTTATGTCTTTTAGAAGTTATCTCACCAAGATATACCAAAGTCCTTGAAAAATCCGCCTCAGTAAAAGCCACTCTCCTTTTTTTTTTTTTTTGCAGTCCACTATTATATTTTCTGTTATCCAACATTATGTTGGATAACTAATATCACAATCCCACATCTTAAAGTCTCTGCATGGCCTTGGCCCCACTTACGTTGTACTTATCTAGCCTAAAGGCCAGGTCCAACAATATCGATAACTGTAACGATGATATAACTCCAACTATAACGATAACTATAAATAAATCGGTCTCCTGCAGTTTATGTGCTTGGTGATCACACCCGACTGATAACAATACCTATTGCTGGGTTTCAGTCATGTGACTTTTCTTAGCGGTTTTACCAGAAGTGAAATAGCTGGTGGTCTAAACGGCTGCCGTAGTGCAAACAACTAGTGATAATTTATCAGAGTACGCTCGTAATCTAGAAGCCATTGTTCGCTTTAGATATATTCAGAAGATTGTTATGTGCAATGGAATCGACCCCTACAGACTGGGAAAGAAGGATTTGTCATACAATTAATTATGTTAATGTCAAAAAGGGGACAAAACCAAAATGCTAAAGTTAAAAACTTTCAGGAAAAATTGAAAAAACTGATTATGCTAAATTTAAAAAAATGGTTAAATTGTAGTATCATGAATTATTGAAAAAACAAAAGGTGTCACGATTCCTTAATGTGCTTTCTGTGTGGAGTTTGCACGTTCTCCTCATGCCTGCATGGGTTTCCTCCGGGTGCTCCAGTTTCCTCCCACAGTCATAAACATGCAGGTTAGGTCAAATGGCTACTCTAAATTGCCCATAGGTGTGACTGAGAGTGCGAATGGGTGTTTGTCCCTTTCTGTTTGCTATATTGTTTTGCTATATTCTGTTTGATATATTGTTGGCCTGTCCTGGGTGTACCCCGCCTCTCGCCCAATTCAGCTGGGATTGGCTCCAGCTTCCCCCTGACCCTCAGTCGGATAAGTGGTATAGACAATGGGTGGGTGGGTGGATTGATGGCTTTAAAATATCGATTTAGTTTATTACTCACTATGGCATCATATATGTGGTATTTCCTCCATTGTGTCACCAGTGACTTCAGCTTCCCTGGCGACAAATAAAAAAAAAAAAGGATTTGTCACCAGGGAAGCTCTTATTATTATGATTCAGGACTAATTAGCTTCGATTACACTCAAAGTTTCTGGAGAAGACTGCTGCTACTAGTACTGAATGGCAAGACAAAAACTATATCCCTAACATAAAGGAATGATATCCAGCCCATTTACCTCATTCCTGTTCTTTGTGTATGTCTGAAATATACTGACGTTATAATAATCAGTGGTGAACGGTTACTATTAGAGTTCAGATTTCAGCTCAACCAAAGCTTGCCCAGACACACCAAAAAAGCAACAGGGCAAAGGATTTTGCAAGGGATTAGCTGCAGGGTGCCGGGTAGCTCTATTGTGTGTAGTTGTTGATGTTGATTTTAAAAGTAATTAAATAAATTAAATACGGAAATGAATACTTAAGTCTGAGTGAAAAATACTGTAGCGTGCAGCGTGGAAGAAGAGTCTGGAGACAGAAATCTTAGTTTCTCGGTTGTTGGTCTGTGCTACTTCCTCTCGATAGACAGCACTGGCTTGACTGCTTTATTAGCATTCGCTAACACTACTGATGAACGCTACACCGGCTGGAAGGTGACTTCACTGCTGCGCTAACGGCACCAAGTCGCGGTTAAACTCACGTTGGCCTTCGAGGAGGCCTAGGGTGATAAATTTTTGTTCCCTCCCACTATAAATCAAAATCTGATTGGTTAATTCATCTGTCACTTCCTACATAAACATACACTGCCATGGCCTTCTGTCCCGCCAATGAAGTCCTAATCAGTGAGTGAGCCAGCTCAAAACTCTTCTCAGTCTAGAGACAACAAACAAACAAACAAACAAATCTCATTGAATAACTCTATTTTAATGTTTTCAGGACATTAACCCTTTCATTTCTGAAGCAAATTTGATAGAAAATGAGGCCAAAAAATTTGAATTAGAAGAGAATAATTACAGTGAAATTATGAAGAATGAAAGAAATTAGGGGCGGCACGGTGGTGTAGTGGTTAGCGCTGTCGCCTCACAGCAAGAAGGTCCGGGTTCGAGCCCCGTGGCCGGCGAGGGCCTTTCTGTGTGGAGTTTGCATGTTCTCCCCGTGTCCGCGTGGGTTTCCTCCGGGTGCTCCGGTTTCCCCCACAGTCCAAAGACATGCAGGTTAGGTTAACTGGTGACTCTAAATTGAGCGTAGGTGTGAATGTGAGTGTGAATGGTTGTCTGTGTCTATGTGTCAGCCCTGTGATGACCTGGCGACTTGTCCAGGGTGTACCCCGCCTTTCGCCCGTAGTCAGCTGGGATAGGCTCCAGCTTGCCTGCGACCCTGTAGAACAGGATAAAGCGGCTAGAGATAATGAGATGAGATGAAAGAAATTAAATATAACGTGAAATGCTGATATGTTTGGGCTTCTCTGAAGGCCTAGAAGACCCTGACGGTTCCCCTCTAATAATAATAATACATTGTTTTTGTATCAATTCAGATTCATTCGTATTGGTTCCAATATTTAATTGAGTTGTTTTTCTCTACATTGGCTATGATATACTAGTTTCTGCAAGTACTCTTGCTGTGACACAAGAATCCCAGGCCTCCTCAATCTAGGTTTAGCCCTACAGCTAAATCTGTAGAGAATAACGACTACTGAGCATATCACAGCTCATCTTTTCAGCAGTCAAATGTGAGAGAGTAAACTCTCAGGATTTACGTAAGCCACTGGAGTGAAGTGCTTCATGGTAGAACAGCTCTATTTGGACTCTGAATTTTTTTGTTGTTGTCGTTGCTGTTGTTTCTAGGTGCCTTGCTTGTGCCTTGAGTGTCATGAGAAGCACATTGTTATTAGGAACTGACCTTGCGTTCATTATGCCATGGTGAAACGTGTCACTCAAAACGCTTCTTCCAATGTGAACTAATGAATCAATCAAATTGAAAAGATCCTGCCCTGTATGGACAACTGCAGGCAGCAGCTCTTTTATTGAGTCTGCAGTCTGTTTGCTGCCAGGTTTAATTGTGTCTAAATACAGACATTAAGTCATTATGCTGTAAGATCTCCCCAGAACAATCAGCTGTCCACTGGGGTAGTTTACAAGCACAATATGAGGGAGACACGTTTTTGAAGCACTGGATATTATGGCTGATCTTTCAGAAGGAAGGAACGAATCCATTATGATATGATACTGGTTTTACAGCAAATTGTACCATGATAATATTTCATTTCATGATATATCATGGATATTGTCAGCATTTTTATAACCTTTACAAATTCTGATCGGAAGAGATTTGTACTGAATTTGTAGATTGTAACCTGGGAAAAAATGTTGTAATTTTTCTCATTTTTGTTCCTGTTCAGTGTTAATTCATTTATTTTAAAGACATTGAATACAATAATAAATTAAAAAGTACCATATCATCAAATGCCATACAATCGTTTTGCTGGCATTTTGTTAACAAACCTAGATGATCAATTTCCGTTTCCGATTGAGAGTACGCTGTGCGCATTTTGGCTGCCGCTTCTCACTAGAGCTTTTTATCATACCCCCGCGCCAATGGAGGGGGGGTATACTGGTTTACCTCTGTCCATCCATCCATCCATCCATCCATCCGTATCTCCGTATTTCCATCCATCCGAAACACCAATTTTCTCAACAGCCACAAATCAAAGCCACTTGGTACCAAACTTCAGCTTGGGGTTCTATACCGTTTTCAGGTCTGTCGCACATTGACTTCCTGTTTACCGACTGAATGTATTTACAAAACATATGGCGTGGATTTACACAATTTTCGTAACATTTTTCTCAGCAAATACAAATCACAACTGCTTGATATTTGGTACCGAGCTTCAGCTTGGGGTTCTATACCTTGTATACCGTTTTCAGGTTTGTCGCACATTGACTTCCTGTTTACTGACTGAATGTATTTACAAAACATATAGCGTGGATTTACACAATTTTCGTAATATTTTTCTCAGCAAATACAAATCACAACTGCTTGATATTTGGTACCGAGCTTCAGCTTGGGGTTCTATACCATGTATACCATTTTCAGGTTTGTCGCACATTGACTTCCTGTTTACCGACTGAATGTATTTACAAAACATATAGCATGGATTTTGACGCTATTTCAAGAAGCAAAATGTTTTTTTCAAAATGACAGTTTAGTGGGATGCTATCTGAAATCCCTGGGGAGAGACACTGCTCTTTACTTACTTGTTTCAGGGTTAATTGTTTGTTGAAGTCAACATTCATAATAAGTGTCCTATTCCTTCGATTGCTTGCATTCTGATATAAGCGAGAATGGGGGGATACGTAAGTGAGCAGTAGCTCACAGTTTATCTTGTTATTTTTCTTTTTTCCCCTTTGTTTTTCTTTTTGTGATTGTATAGTTTGATGCTTGTTCTTTGTTTGAATGTTTTGTCCACCAGTTGTGGCGTAGCTCCGGACCCAGTTTTGGGCGTCAGTTCCCTTCAGGCCTTGGGGAGCCATGGGTGATGTCTGTGCTCTTCGCTATGGACTGCGGTGAGCTTGTTGCTCTTTTTAACACTGGGGTTATCCAGCGCTCTGTGTGGCGGTGCTTCTGTGCTTGGCGCAGTGTTCACAGCGATGTTGCCCAGCAACGTTGCAGTGGCTGTACAGGCAGTTTGGGACATACCAGTGCTCTTTGCGGCGGTGTTTCTGTGCTCGCTTTGTGAATCCATGGCACGGTGTTCTGAGTGATGTTGCCTGGTGGCGTCGCGGTGGCTGAGCAGGTGGTTTGAGACCTACCTTCGTGCACATTTTGGTGGGATTATGGGCAGCTACGCCACTGGAATTACATCCTGACCCTCTTTTGGTGGACTTTTTTTTTCTGTAATTGTAAAGCAACCTTGGGTATGAGAAAGGCACTATATAAGTTGAACTTATTATTATTATTATTATAGAAACCAAGAATTCTGATGATCATGATATGATATTTTGGTCATTATTACTCATCCCTACAGTGACGCTATGGCATCATGAGACTGTCCTAAGGATTTGTAAAAATGTCAGAAATATGAAATGCACTTTATTTAATGTCTTAGCTGTAGCACAAGAGTTTACCTGTGAAGCAAGTGTTTATTTTGTGCCACGCCTCATGATAATCTTATCAGCCATGATAGTCATATTTGTAAATTTGCTTATTGTCTTGCAGAAAGAGTGGCTATGCCTGAACTGCCAGACCCAAAGGGCTCTCTCTGGACAACTTGGGGATTTGCCACCTCCACCTTCTCCTTCAATGATGCCAGCTAAATCCCAACCTACCCCTCCTGTCTCCTCAACCCCTTCATCCCCTGCTTCTACTGTCACTGCTTCCCCAACCAAAGTGCTCATTCGGACTTCTAGTGTAACTCAGGCTCCAGCTGACAAATCTGAGTATGACTCAGTCACAGCTGATGCTAAGCATGTAGTAGAGTCAGCTGCAGTGAAACAGGACGAGGAACTGGCAGTAGTGGAGAGCACACAGGTAGTACCTGAGCCAAACAAAGAGCAAACACTTGACACTGCATATGAAAACACAACAGTGAAATCCACTCCACCTGAGCAAACCGTCAGAGCTGCTGTCCCGGCTGTTGACGTTATCCTCAGGGATATAGCAGATGCTAAGGAGACAGATGCTAAACAGTATGGAATAGTAGAGCAAACCGAGCTGAAAGCTCAGAACAGTAAGGGACGACGCAGTGAGCCTGAGCAGATTGAACCAGTTGAACCTTCTACTCATGCTAATATTGCAGAAGAACATGAAAGTACTGATAAATACCCCAGCGAGGCCCCAGTACTTGATAACAACATTGAGATTAGGCTAGAGAGATTACAAGTGACCAAAGCAAAATTAAAAGACAGTAATGAAGCCAAGAATGGTATTGCTTCAACTATAAACGATGAAAAATCTTATCAGGCATGTGATCATGATCCTGAGGTGGTTTCACTGTCTGAAAATCCAAACGAGAAATGTTCTCCTGAGCTTGCATCACCGGCCAATATGCAGACTCATGCAGAAAATATACCAGATAATAACAATAGCTCCAAGGTAGATTTAGTTGCTAGTCCAATTACGGTGACAGAAAAAGAAACAGTTCATGTTTTGACCAACACTCTGGAAAGGCCTTTCACACCAGAAAAAACAATACACCCTATTCAGGTAGGTAGTGGCAAAGATGAGATTAATAATGAGATCACGTCTAACAATGGTTCTGATGTAAAATACCCATCAGAGAATGAGTATGAGGTAGAAATAAAAACTGCAAATATGTCTCCTTCTGAAAATCCATTCGTATATTCGATTAGGGCTGAAATTGAGAATAATAAAATAGACGGAATATATTTTGATCAGAGGGGAGAGAAAAAGTCAGGAGAAAACTCTGAAGTTGAGCAAGAGTCAATAGCACAAGGTAATGTACACAAGAGTATACAAGAAACTCAAGCTCCTCCTGCTGAAACACCAGAATGTGCCATCCCGGCCTTCTCAACTCCCAATGAGCTGATAAATTCTGAAATAAAAACAAAACACGACATTTTAGATGAAATATCACACAATGCAGGTCTAAAAACAATGGATGTCACTTCATGCAGATTCTCTGTATTAGCCAGCACTGATAAAAGTACTTATGAAAGGACAGAGGGTGCTGATGAGAGTGAAGCAAACGGAGAAGAAGCCTTACCACAGATTCAAGCAGCTGAATGCCTTACACCTAAAGTCGCTGCTGAATTTCCTGATGGTAACGAAAACGAGAAGACACTGGAAAATGAACATGTTAAAAGAGAAAAAACAAAACATCAGAATCGGGCTAGCTCTACTGGAGAAGAACTTGAAATGTTTTCAGCAGGTAATATCATAAGCGTAATTGACAACACTACAAAGGAAAATGTTCTACAAAATGACAAAGTGGAAGACAAAACTGAACCAGAGTCTTCCAAAAAAGATTCTGATCATACCCCTAAACCCGCAGTTGTTGAGCTACGTAGGTTTACACTTGATAAGTATACAAATGAGAAAGCATTATCCCAAATAGATGAGGTTTGTGGAGGCTCTCAAATGACTGTTCCCAAAACAGAAAATATATTCTCAGAGAATACACAGTCAGTGATGGAACTTTCAGAAGAAACTGCCCCAAGGACAGAAAGTTTAAAAGACAAGCAGCACTCTGAGAAAGTAGAGAAAACCAATAAGCTAGAGCACAATGATGTAAGATCAGAAATGTTATCTTCTTCTCTTACTGAAGCTGAGAATGTGCAAAATGTTTCGAAGGAAAAACCAGTGAAATTCAACACTGATAGTGTGATGACTGAAAATGAATGTGTGGTTAAAAAGGATGATTCACTACATGCAGTAGGAGATCAGGAATTTCCTGAGAGTAGAGAAAATTCAGTGCCTGAAGACAGAAAAATCAAACAAACTTTAGATGCAGACCATAGAACAAGAGAACCTCCATTCCATGCAGTTGATATAAAGGATGACTTACAATTAAAAAGACAAATCAAGTCAAATGGGAAACAGTGTGAACCACTAGCCCAAAAGGTAGATTCCTTTTCCCCAAAAAATGATAAAGATAATGAAAGAGTTAGTGGTGAACAGAATATAAATCCTGGCTCACAACCTACTAAGGAAATCCCAAACATTCAGTCTGATAGTCACAATGTATTACTTACCTTAGATACCTTAGATCCTGTAGTAAAACCCAGCCCTCCATGTCCTTTAGCTAGTAAACAAGACAAAGACAAATCATCTGGGGAAGTACAATCTCCAGGCACACAAGGAAACAATCAAGATGGGACAAAGCCATTGATAAAACCTAAAGAAATTGACAAGTTGGGGCAGGTATGCGGAGCAAGGACCGGTAGGGGAAAATGTTAGATTTGCTGTAGACTTAATCTTGTATCATCATTCTTTATTCTGATTTCCACTGTAAATTGTAAATTTCCTCTCTCTCTCTCTCTCTCTCTCTCTCTCTCTCTCTCGCAGAAAAAAGATGTTGCTAGGCCTGTGGAAGACAAAGAGCTTCCGAAGGAACAGAATAACAAAGACAAAGTCAGTCAAGAGTCCAGCCCTACAAGTCCTTCAGATTTGGCCAAGTTAGAGAGTACTGTTCTTCCAATACTTGAAGCTCAAGCAACATCATCCTCTAAAGATCAATCACAAAGTGAGTCAGTCACGACCAAGTGCCAACTGGAGGTGTCTCCAGAGGAGTCTCCAGAACTCACCTCAGAGGAAGACAGTCACAAAAATGTTCAAGAAGAAAAGAATGATGCAGTAGGCCTTAAAAAAGAGAGGAAAAAACTGCTTGTCCCAACAGAGCTGAAACAAACTTTTCTGGAGGACAGTAGTGAGGGAGAAACTTCACCTCTCATTGAGAGAGACGATAAACCAGGTAAAGTAAAAGATATAGGAAGGGACAGTGTAGGGTCAGCAGAGAAAGAGATTATGGTAATAAGTGCTCAAGAGGATGTATCCCCATCTGTTGAGGAAAATCTTACTCAAGAAAAAATAAGTGATCAGGAAAATAAACAACTAGAAGAAGATGCAAAGAAGGACATTAAGAAGAAAGAGTCAAGCAAGGCAAGGTGTCTTGTCAAAAACAGTAGTATTAACCCTGAGGATGAGCTCAACCACAAAAGTATCATTTCTGTGGCTAAAATTGAGGAACTAAGTAAAAGGGAGCAGACCTTCGAAGACAATGGTGCTGGTATTCGCCATTTCAAAACCATCGAACTCAACACTGTGGCCACTGTTCGTCAGGCTTCAGATGATGGTGAACCTGAGAGCCTTACAGATTCCCCTGATGACAGGTCTAGAGGGGAAGGCTCCTCAAGCTTACATGCTTCTAGTTTTACTCCAGGCACTTCTCCAACCTCACTATCTTCTCTTGATGAAGACAGTGATAGCAGCAGCCCAAGCCAAATTAAGAGCAGTGGTGAGGGCAAACAGCAGAGGAAAGCCAAACACCGGCAGCCAGGCCAAATGCTACCCACCATTGAAGATTCATCTGAAGAAGAAGAGCTGCGTGAGGAAGAAGAGCTCCTGAAAGAACAGGAGAAGCAAAAGAATTCCAGTAAGAAATCAAAGAAAGATAAAGAGGAAATACGAGCACAGAGAAGGCGAGAACGACCAAAGACTCCACCAAGCAACCTATCACCAATTGAAGATGCTTCTCCAACAGAGGAGCAACGGCAGGAAGCAGAGATGGAGGAAATTCGTAGATCCTCCTGTTCCGATTTCTCCCCAAGTATGGAATCTGAGCCAGAAGGTTTTGAGATTCTTCCAGAGAAGATTGCTGCTGTTCAAAAGGTGTATCATCTGCCAACATCCGTCTCTTTATATTCTCCAACAGATGACCATAAGCAATCCAGTGAAACCACAGAAAAGCAACCTTTGCACACCTCAGATGACACTTATGAGGAAATAATGCTCAGAACAAAATCTCCAACTATAGAAGACATTCCACCTGGAAAAGAGTCTTTATATGGTGGCATGCTAATTGAAGATTATGCCTATGAGTCCCTGGTTGAGGACACATACGTAGAGAAAGAACCAGATAAGATTTCTGTACCAGAAAAAGCAAAAAAACTGAGATCACCAGATGAAGTCTATGAAGACATGATGCAGATAAAGAAAAAGATGTTGCTTAAAGAGCAACAGCTGAAAGAAGATAACACAAAGAAAGACTTCCACCCAACAGACACAGCTGAAGATAGTGTCCTTTCTTGTGACAGAGACACATCTGACACAAGCCAAGACACCTTCTCCACAAGCATTTCTGGCCAATTTGGGAAGAATGGGAAACCACTTTTAAATGCAGAGGAAGCCTATGAGGAACTTATGAAAAAACAGAGAGCAGTCCTCACACCAGGCACCAGCCCAACACAAACAATTCCTGATTTGAGTGACAGAACACAGGAAATAGAAGTTACTACTTCTGACAAAAGGGAGACTTTTCCTCCAAGAAGAATTCTCCCTATACCAGATCTGATGGTGACACAGTGTTCCTCGGGTGAAGAGGAATCTGGTGAAGAGTGCACTGTAGATCAAAATCAGAATGATGAAACAGTTCCAGATTTTACATCAACTTCTACACATGCTGCAGTGACTGAGCCAACATCAGTTGATGTCAAGTTATCTCAGGAGAGAACAACTGATCCATCAGTTTCAAAGCCACCTTCAGAGGATGTTATGGATTCCATTTCCTCAAAGGTAGAATCACCATCACAGACAGTGCCATCAGAGGCTCCCATGGCTGAACCAACGGACCAGCCTGATGTTGTTGATTTGTCAAAATCTTCAGCCTTAACTCAAGTGGATGCTTCATCTACTCAGATTCCTAGTGTAGTTTCTAAATCTTCTGTTCCAGTTACATCACCTTTACCCACTGTACCACAATACACTCCAACAGTACCTAGTGTAATATCAACTGCCCCACCTGTCCCTCCAAAACCAGTAGTTCTACGTAGAGGTGCGTCTCAGGAAAAACCAGATATTCCTGCCCCCCCTCCCTTACCACCACCTACTCTACCTAAGCCTGCTCTTTATCCCAAAAAGATTCCACCTCAGGTTCCTCAAAGAACAGTTACAGCTGGTCTGCCAAGCACAGGTCCAAATGCACAGATGAGACAACCTATGGCAACAAATTACAAACCACATGTTCCTCCTCCTGTCCCTCCAAAGCCATCCACAATTCCTGCAGGCCTGACATTCAGCCACAGACCAGGGGAAACAGTCAAGCCGCCCATAGCTCCAAAACCCTTGCCAAGTGTCCAACCACTTTCTTCCATTTATTCTCCAGTAAGACCAAGCATACTACCAACAGGCATTGAAGATGGTGCTTTGAATCTGAGTCCTGCATCTGAGATTAAAACAGGGCCTGCATCACCAATAAAAACCCCTACATCCCCTAGGTTTGGGAAGTCATTATATGATACATATGTGGTTATTACTCTGCCATCCCAGCCTGGTTCACCCATAGAAGGTGTGACAACCCAAGCACAAACAAGTTCTGGTCCCTCATCACCTAGCAAACAGTCTCATCTGCAGTTTGATTTTCAGTCACAACCACAAATACAACTGCCACCACAGACCCAAACAACTAGGATACCATTGGCTTACACAAAAATAACAGAATCCATCGAAACTCAAGAAATATGTGATCCAGAAAATGTCATTTCAAGCATGAGTCATGTCATTGAGGCAATTTCAGCTTCACAGCCCTCATCTGTAATTCCAAATGTTGATGTACAGGTAGTAACTACTGAAGTTCAAAGAACAACAGTAGCTGTTGTACATGAAAAAACACCTCATCCACCTCCAAGAGCCTCTGGGATATCAGCAGTTCCAGGAGAGCTCAAATCCCAACCAATATCAGTACAGAATGGACATGCTTATCATTCTGGAGTGATTGTTGATCTGCGAGCTCCAAAAAGTGATGCAGAGATATGTATGAAAGGTATAGATCTGTCATCAACAGAGTCCCAACGGCAGTCCTTCCTTACTGATGGGCGGCAGCAAAGTGCAGTCCAGTCATCTGTCATGAACTTGAGCACTGATACTTCATCAGTGTCTGTGGTAACTGACAGCATGACCATCCTCACTTGTACAGCTGCTATAGCATATGCCAACAATAATCTTTCTCATGCCACTTCAATGCCTCTACAACTAACAACCGCTAAATCATTTGAACCTGTTTCCCAAATAATTTATCGTCCTGTTGATTCTCAGCCAGAAAAACCAATCAATCTCTCCACAACTGTAGGCAAAACACATTCTGTTCCTTTGACAACAGCCCCTGCAATTGCAAATAATGGTGTTAGTACAAGTATTCCACCTCAATTGGAAACTTGTGTATCCGGTGCAGTTGACCTCACGACCGTTAAGCCAGTACAGACGATGGTGTCTGTAGATGGGTCCTCTTCAGAAGTGGTTACAACAGTGATCACGGAGGATGATGGCAAGCCAGTAGACCTAACAGCAGGAAGACGGGCAGTGTGTTGTGATGTAGTGTATAAGCTTCCATTTGCTGGTAGTTGTGCCACTCAGCAACCCTCAGCTCCATTACCAGAGGATCGTTTTGGCTACAGAGATGACCACTACCAATATGATCGCTCTCCTTTTGGCATTAGAGGACTTGGTGGAATCAAGCCCTCCATGTCTGACACAAATTTGGCAGAAGCTGGCCTTTTCCTGTACAAGAGTAAGAATAGGTATGACTACAATGGGGAAATGGAGGGTGCTGTAGATCTTACATCTGGAAAAATGTCTATAGCAGGTCAGTGCAATGTTGCAGATCTTTCTCAGAGATGCCATTTTGAGTTACCTTTACTCATTCCCATCTGAGACTTTTTTCTGCGTTTTAGATTGTGCTCCATTTTATGTTTTTATTTTCTGGACTTTGCATGCTTGTATTTTATTTTTTGAGGTGTGTATCTCTGCATGCCACTCTGTGCACTTTGCATTTTCCCCCAAATATTTTTTTTTTTTTTTGCATTTTAAATAACTTGGGCATGGCTTGGCTTTCTGTCTTCTGTCTAAAACTTGGTGTAAACATGGTACGAGCTTATTATTTACAATATGAACTTTTAACAGGTGAAGCTGTGGACTATTCAAGCAAAGCTACAGGGGCATTTACTGGAGTTACAATCCCACAGTACTCCCAAGCCAGAATAAGTGCTGCTGTTGGAACTCACTTTGGAAGTTCTAGTGTTCTGAGATCTTCAAATGGTGTGGTTTACTCTTCTGTATCAGTACCAGTTCCTTCTACATATGCTATAACTACCCAGCCTGGCTCTATTTTCAGTACAACATACAACTCCCTGTCAGGCATGCATACTAGCGACACAATGCCATCATTATCAAATCTGCAAAATCAACCCCTCACTAGATCACACAGTTTCCTTTCCACTGTTACTGTGACTACAACAGAGGAGCAGGATGACATGCCTTTAAACCTGGAGATAAGTGTTTCTCAGGATATTTTCTCCAGCAATCGAACAGAGATAGCTCCAATGATAACCACAGCGGCATCACTGGACTACACAGATGCCTCACTTGAGGCAATTGCAGCATCACTAGAAGCTCTGTCCTCACCCATGATTCCAGGTGATGAAAAGTATCAGATGGAACGTGAGCTTCTCGAGCTGGAGAAGATAAAACAACAACGTCTTGCTGAGGAATTAGAATGGGAGCGACAAGAGATCCAGCGATTTCGAGAGCAGGAGCAACTTCTAGTTCAGAAAGAGCTCGAGGAGCTACAGGCCATGAAGCAGCAGATCCTGTGTCAACAAGAGGAAGAGAGGCAAGCTCACCTCATGATGCAAAAAGAGACATATGCTCAGCAACAGGAGCAGTTGGAACAGATTCAGAGGCTCCAAGAGCAGCTGAGGCAGCAACTAGAGGAGCAAAAGTACAGGCAACTGTATCCAGGTGAGATCCATGAGCAGACCCTTGGTCATATTGTGGGGACAGACAAAAAGATGGACAGCGGTTGCCAGACTGATGAAGAAGACAATACAGAGAAGGCCTACTCTACAGGAAGAAAAAAGAAGAATGTCAAAAAGAGTGTAGATAGTTGTGTACAAACAGATGATGAAGACCAAGATGAGTGGGAAGTTCCCACTCGGGGCAGACGTAGCAGGCCACGAGCTGGTAAATACAGTACTGGTGATAGTTGTGGAGTTTCAGTGCAAGCACTTACAGAAATTTCTGTCCAGACTGATTCCTCGGGAACACTTAGAGGGCATACTGTGCAGACAGACACAAGAGTTGATTTTCCTAACTCTGATCGAACCTCCTCTCCTAAGAGACGCCCTACCCCTTTAGAAATAAGCCAGCCTCCACACACCAAAACAGAGACCTCCTGTCTACAGGTTTCTCCCGTCCCCCCCAAATCCCCCAAAGTCCTTTATTCACCAATATCTCCTTGTATGTCTCCTAGTAAATCCCTTGAATTTGTTTCCTATGAAAAATCGAGTGGCGATACCAGCCCACAGAAAATATGTTCTGCAGATCCATCCAAAGTGGTTCCTGGTAGTCCAAGGGCAAAAGTCATACAGCGGTCACTGTCTGACCCAAAACCTATGAGTCCTACTTCAGAAGAGAGACCAGCCAACTTCCAATATTCTGAGGGTTACTCTGTGAGTACACCTTTGTATATTTAATAGTTAAAGTTTGACCTTATAATTCGAATGAAATACTCTAGGATGTATAATCATAGTATGGTATCTGTTATCAATCATGTTAATCTTATCTAATACGTGTGTTTAATTACTGCTTGCTTATTGCTAATGATGTCAGTTTGCCATTATTTGAGTTGTTTCATTGTTTTTCCTTTCATTTGAGTTTACTGAATCATTCTAAAAAATAACAGGCAATATGAAAATGTTAAATTTGTCTCATTTCCCTCCTGACGAAACACTATTTTCTTGATTTTCATGAGCTTGCTTCCTTCCTGCTTCATTTCTGAAAAACTCACTGATGCAGCACAACAAAAACTCTCTAGAGCAGTGGCGGCTGGTAGTCTTTCAAACAGGGGAGGCTGGTCGGTTATGATATTTCCAGATTTTAAAAGAAAAAAGAAAAAACACATCAGTTTTGCCCATACTCTTGCCTCTGATCTGGCTGATTGTTGGCAGGGTCACAAACTGTGAAATAACAGGTTCTTTTGGCCCATTAGCCTACTGTCCAATATACATGATGGTGGTGTTGGGGGGGGTATATTTTAACATTTTATATTTTAAAATTGTGGCATGTTGTTTAAAAATTGATCATTATTGAAAGCAGCTCTTTGTCAGGAACCTCAGCAGTAACAGCAGAGTGTTCTGGAATAGGCACAAGCACTGACCTTGGGGAGCCAAACATAGGCTACGTTTACATTAGACCATATCTGTCTCGTTTTCTTCGCGGATGCACTGTCCGTTTACATTAACCCTTTGGTGACTGACCCCTTGAAAATGGTTCCTCCAGGAACCATGACGTTTCAGTTGTCAAGACAACGGAAAAACTAAAATACAAATACAAATATAAGAGCATTTTGTTTTGTGCACAAGAGCATTGTGACGTATCTTTCTGTTTTTGTATTTTAGTTTTTCCGTTGTCTTGACAACTGAAACGTCATCGTTCCTGGAGGAACCATTTTCAAGGGGTCAGTCACCAAAGGGTTAAACCCCCTGGAAAAGCCAGGAAACGGGAATCCGCCAGCGTCCACGTATTCAATCTAGATCGTATCTGGTCCGGTGCTGTGTAAACATTCAGAATACGCGAATACGCTGTGCTGAGCTCTAGCTGGCGTCTCATTGGACAACATCACTGTGACATCCACCTTCCTGATTCGCTGGCGTTGGTCATGTGACGCGACTGCTGAAAAACGGCACGGACTTCCGCCTTGTATCACCTTTCATTAAAGAGTATAAAAGTATGAAAATACTGCAAATACTGATGCAAATACTGCCCATTGTGTAGTTATGATTGTCTTTAGGCTTGCCATCCTTCCACTTGCAAGTAATAAGTGATATGCGCTGGGATCTCACACACAGCGGCTCAGTCCCGAATCGTGGCTTGTTCACTTCACTCGCGCGCTGTGTGAGCTGCGCAGGGCCGGAGTGCGCACCCTCCAGAGGGCACTCGCTGTTCAGGGCGGAGTGATTTGGAGCGCAGGATGCCTGCGGAGCCGAGCGTATCCGCGTATTGGCGTTGCTATGTGCACGGCTAACGGTTTTAGTGTAAACGCGAATCGTTTTAAGAACATTAATCTGATGATCCGCTGATTCGACGTAATGTAAACGTAGCCATAGAGCTGGGTGCCACACATTTCATTCAATGACACTTTCCCTATATTTTACTTATTTTGACTGAGAAATGTTTTACTGACAATTTTGATAACCCTTCACTTTTAATCCAGGTCTGTAGTGTGAAATGTTCTCGGCTGTGTTTTTGTTTAAAAATGTTTTCCAAATTGTAGCTGTGTTTAATTCATATCCAGAGAAATATATATTCCAGTATAATATACTCAGCATAAACATTTTAAATAGATTCTATATTTTGGTCCATCCATGACATATTACTAAAGTAGCCTATTTACTGTTGTTGATGTGGGTCACCAGCCCACGTTTGACCAAATCACGGATCCGGGTTTAATCAAGAGGCATGGCCAACAATACATTTTCCTCATCACTGAACTTGCTGTTAGCCAATTCACTTTCTCGTACCAGGAGAGCTGAAAGGAACGAGTATTATTCCCTACCTTTTTCACCAAGTCAATTTGAGGCGTTGGTCTACCCTGCTCTTTAATTTTAATTTTTTCCTCGAAAGGAAGACTGGCAAATGGCTTCGCCAAAATTAAATCAACGATGCTTGGCATCCGTGCGCAGCTTTCTTGCTAGCTGACTAGCCCCCTCAAGTTCAAGTTCAGTCACTCAAATAAACGAAATTTCAGGAACTAAGATAGCAAACTTGACAACACTATATTTACACTTTA